>NC_090439.1:894786523-895086523 GCF_031143425.1 Pleurodeles waltl
GATAATTTGAAACCCTAGCAGAGAGAGGAAACTGCATTTCATCACACGTAGACGCATAAGATGAAACCGGTACTTTCCGTATACTGACCTGCTCTTTTCTACTTTTAAAATATTCATTACATAGTAGTGTCAAAATTGGGATTCCATAGCCAAAGCAAGTCCTAGACTATCATGTGCCAGATGTTGAGAGGCTTTTTGAAGTGGTATTGGCAGTCCAGTAAGCAAGTGAATGCAGAGCACAGTTGTTTAAAGCCATCCATACCTAACGTTTTGGTCATATCAAAGCAATTTACTACAGCCAAGATCTGGCACTCTAAAACAACCAGCTTTCTACCCAGTTTGCTTCAGGGTGACAAATCTGGGATTCTTAATGTAATGGATAGTTGATACTGCAGCTTCCTTATGATTATTCTTCCCAAGTGCCAAAGAGTAGCTCAGGAGCTCTTAGATATTAGGGAAGTAGCTCTCAGAAGTAAAGTCCAGCGCAGTAAGACTTTCAGGGGCGTGGGCCCATTCCAAGAAGGTCATACCTTTTATCTCCAGACTTTTGGAGTGGCAGCCGGATGGCCCCACACTAAAACACACAGGCGCTCAGGTGTTACACCCTGCTGGGCCTTCCACCATGACCTCTGTCTTTTCTCAACCTAGCAAAGTTGCCTGAAGATTTTTTTTTGATACAGAACCTCCTAAATTAGTTTGACAGTAAAATAAATTTCAAGACTAATAGTTCATGGAATTGATAAAATATGTTGTATTCCATAAAAAAGAGACAAATCATTATTCATTATTCAACATGCACAATAAAATATCACTTAAATAGTGAAAACAGGAATTGAGCTAAAAATCGAAAGCATGCCACACCTAATAAAATTTACCATCTGATAGAGACGTCTAGCCTCAGATTCCTTACCTTTGAGTTTCCCAGGCATCAGACTGGGTCCATAATATTTTACATGAGCAGTACCCCTGCATGCTGATAGGTGGCTTCTTTTGGTTCTGTGCGGTGTTGTATGCACCAGAAGCATTGTGCGGTTACCTGAATAGGTGCCACCTCGGTGCGTGGGCATCAGTTCTTTTATTTCTGTTTCAGTAAGCATTGATCTGTAGAAGACCTTACCCCTCTATCTGTTTTTGACAGAATTATTTCACTGTTTTATCTAATTCTTTATTCAGTGTGTCGAGGATGTCTTCGAGGAAGACAGGATTCAAGCTATTGGCACCTTTCCACCACACCATGTCGGTTACAGACCCCCCCCTCCCTACCCCTGTTTGGTCTGCTGATGGTGTCTCGAGCACGGCCACAACTCCAAGTGGTGCTCAGACTGCCGGACCATGGCACTTAGACTTTGATGGAAGGGCCCCTGAAGCTGCTAGGGGTCTGGCAGGGGACATTGTGTCACACTACTCGGGGGTCTTGGTCCCATTCCTGATCGAAGGGAGAATCCGCCATCCTCTCCACCACTGACAGTCTGTTACATCAGACAGGAGGATCTTACAGATTATTCAGATAAGCATCTCCCTCACCTTCGAATCCTCCCCTCCCCCTATACCTCAAACAAACGAACGGATGACGGAGGATCATCTTAAGTTGCTCCGTGAGGAAGTCACAGCTCTTTTGGCCAAAGGAGCAATAGAGAGGGTTCCGATATCAGAAGTAGGCAGTTGTTGCTATCCCTGCTACTTTCTGAAACCCAAAAAGAACAAGGGTCTCTGCCCTATCCTGGACCTCTGAACCCTCAATCTCATTCAAGATGCTCGCTTTGGCTCAGGTTTGGTCTGCCCTAGACCAAGGAGACTGGATGGTAGCGTTGGAGTTGCATGCGTATTTCCATATTCCCATCCTGCCTGTTAACAGATGTTACTTTCGGTTCAAGGTCGGCCATGAGCACTTTCAGTTCACCATGCTTCCCTTTGGCCCTACCAGAGCCCCTGGGGTGTTCATTAAGGTGATGGCAGTGGTTCCAGCTCATCTGCGGAGCTCAGGGGTTTCAGTCTTCTCCTATCTCGACGACTGACTGTTAAAGGTAGGCTCGCCCTCCAGACTACAGTGGTTCTCCTGCATTCGCTGGGGTTCACTATAAACGTGCCAAAGTCACACCTGACTCCTTCTCAGACGCTCCCTTTCATTGGAGCTGTTATGGTCACAGTGCAGTTTAGGGCTTACCTCCCGAGCAACAAGTCCAGGATATTCAGGCTATGATACTGATGTTTAATCCTCTATCCTGGATTTCAGTAAGACTGAATCTGAGGCTGCTGGGCCCCATGCCATCCTGCATCCTGCTGGTGACAAATGCCAAATGGCATATGCGGGCTCTTCAGTGGGACCTGAAGTTCCAGTGGGGCGCAGCATCAGGGGAATCTCTGACATGGTCCAGATCTCCGAGGAACTGCAAAAGACCTGCAGTGGTGGCTAACAAACCATGATTGTGGGTCAGAGGCACACTCCTCTCTCTTCCCCAACCACATTGCACAGTAGTGACAGATGTGTTACTTCTGGAATTGGGGAGGCCATCTGGGAGAGGTGGAGATCAGAGGACTCTGGTCTCTGGCGGGATCTGGACTCCACATCAAATTACTGGAGCTGCAAGCGGTCCAGCAAGCATTGAAAGCATTTCTTCCCTCCATCAAAGGGAAGATAGTGCAAGTGTTCACGGATAACACCACTTCCATGTGCTACTGCAACAAGCAGGGCAGGTTGGGGGTCATAGATCCTTTGTCAAGAGGTTCTGTACCTCTGGACGTGGATGGAACAGCAGGGCATAACCCTGGTGATAAAATACCTGGCAGGTTCTCTGAACGCCAGGACAGACAAATTCAGCCGTCAATGCCTAGCAGGTCACAAATGCCAACTCCACCCAGATATGGCACAAGGCCTCTTTCACCAGTGGAAAGAGCCTTGATTAGATCTGTTTACCTCCAAAGAGAATGCGCAATGTCGGCAGTTTTGCACGTTGAAGTTTCCAAGGCGGCTATCCTTTGGAGAGGCTGTTTGTCTGGGGTGGAGCTCAGGCCTCTTGTTCACCTTTCCAGCCATACCACTCCTGCCTAGAGCTCTCAAGAAGATCAACTACAACCAGGCCCAAATAATCCCTTGTGGCTGTGGACTGGACACAGAGAGTGTGGTATCTCAAGCTTCTCAACTTGAGCATCGATTCTCCAGTCAGGCTGCCCTTTCAGGAGGTTATTCTGTCGCAGCAGCAGGGAAGGATTCTCCAACTGAACTTGCCAGCTCTCTTCCGCCTTGCATGGAGATTGAGCGGCGACCGTGGACAGCTTTCGACCTTTCCCCTGAAGTCTGTAATGTTATTCTGGCAGCTAGGCGTACCACTACCAAGACGGTGTACACCTGCCGATAGCAACAATTTGTAAATTATTGTTCAGAAAAGTCTATTGCCCTTCTTTCTGCCTTTCTCTGGTATTCTTCTCTTCATTTTAACCGTTGACCAGCAGGGCTCTGTTCTGGGTTCTAAACGTTACCTTTATGCTCTGTCTCCCTTCCTGGGGCTGCCTGACCAACCTTCTCTCTTTAAGTCCACTATTGTAAATAGATTCCTAAAAGGATTTGTACATATGTTGCCCCCTCTGCCGTTCATTATACATGAGCAGGACCTCCGTTTGGTTCTCACCTACCTAATGTGTGCTTCTTTTGAGCCTCTGCATAATTATCTCCTCTGGCTGTTTGCCATCAGGACAGCCTTTCTAATTGCAACAACATCTGCCTGGAGGGAGAGTGAGTTGCAGGCTTTGTCAGCCAAGCCTCCATTCCGGTCTGTTTTAACAGGCAAATTGATGCTTCGTACTGGGGCCTCTTTCCTTCTGAAAGTGGTGACTCCATATCATGTGGGCCTCTCAGTCAGCCTGCCCATTTTTTACGCTCCTCCACGTTCCTCTAAAGAAGAGGAGCAACTCCACTGTCTGGACTCAAAAAGAGCTTCGCTGTTCTACCTTGATCGCACAAAAGAGTTCTAGGTGGACAGCCAACTCTTTGATGGGCATGTAGGGGCAAAGAAAGGCCGGGTAGTACAGAAGCGAACAATTTCATGCTGGATCGCTCTCTGTAAAAAGACCTGCTACGCTATTGGCTAAAAAGCAGCCTCCTGAAGGGTTGAGAACCCGTGCCACCAGAGGAAAACCTGCGACCATTGCGTTAGCAATTGGAGTCCCAGTGCTGGAAATCTGCCAGGCAGCAACATGGGCATCCCTGCACACGTTTATCAAAGACTACTGCCTGTACAGTCAGGTCCGCAGGGACAGGCATCTTGCCCGCTCGGTCTTGCAGGGCTTTCTAGTTTAGAAAATGTGTACGCAGCCCACTGCTGGGGATGGTATTGTTTGGGTACCTATTCAAAGGTAGGGAATCTACTGCTAGATGTCTATATCAGATGAACTAGTTACTTACCTCCAGTAACAAATTATTTGGCAGAGACAATATCTAGCTGCAGATTCCTTACCGACCCATCCATTCGTCCCCTCTCTGCAGAAGATTTCTAGGGTTAGGAATGCTCCCTTTTAGGGCCCTAGTTGGACACACCAATGTCATTGGGTCCACACTCTTGGCGTGGAAAGTAGCGAAAAGTAATTCACGTCCGCGTGCCGAGGTGGCACCTATAAGAGACCGCATCATCACTTCCGGCACCTACAACAATGCGCGGAACAGAGCAAAGCCACATACTGGCATGCAGGGGTGTACTGCTCACGAAAAATCTTCCGGATCCAGTCTGATGCCTGGGAAATTAAAAAGTAAGGACTATGCAGCTAGATATTTTCTCTACCAGATAATTTTACTGAAAATAAGTAACTTGTTCATTTGCATGATTTCTAGATGCCTACACATTTGAAAATTCTACCTCGTAATATAGAAAGCCATTGCACCATTGGTGGTTTAACAGTCAATTTCCAGCATTGTAATATGAGAGACGATGCAATGCGAATAGCCATGAAAACAAATTGTTGGTCTGCATAGGTGACATTTGGACAATTTTTAGCATAGTCAAATAAAACTGTATATGGATCTGAACATGGCTAGTTTTATAACTGATGTACATAAAAAAAATGTTCCAAAAGTTGAACAATGCTGGACAGTTTAAAAAAAAAAAAAGACAACGCCATTTCCCTAGAAAGTCTCATTCAAATAAAACATTGCAAATACATTTCTGGAAAAATATTAATCAGAAATGAATGAGTATAGTATGGACAGAATCCATCTAGAGGAGAAAGCCATATGCTTTAAATTAGCTGCATTCAGTGATTGATAACCCATTAGGCAGATCTTTTCCCACTGAAGAGATAATCTAAAATGTATAGTTCTTTGGATCTGATCTAAGAACTTGGGCATGACCAACAGTACAGAGTCTGATGAAGAATCTTATACCAGCATCCAACCCCAATAAATTGTTTTGATAAGGGATTTAATTAATAAATGTGTCCTGTCATTTATTTCCGCAGGAAAGCCTTTAAGAAAACTATTAATCTGAGCAAAACTAAGTCACATGAGATGGGTTGACAGGAGGAAATATGAATCTGCTCCTAAGTTATCCAGCCATGATTGAAAACAAAGTTGCCTATTGCCCTAAAGCTAGCTTCTTCACGCCTCTTAATGGGAACTTTAGACATCTGCAACCCTAAGCTGGTGCAGCCATTTTAAGATACAAGAGGATGACATTTTAACGTCTTGAAAAATCTGGTTTATTCTCATCAGTGTATGTCGAGACATCTATCTAGGGCTTTTCTGAAAAAGCTGGCAATTTGATCTCTGCTTGTTATAATGATATTTTTCAAAATATTTTAGCGGGGAATGTCACCTTATTAATTAGCCATACCGATTGGTCTAGGGATGAGGCATGGTAATAAAATCAAAAGTGAGCAAGAACTAAACCCCCATGGTCCTGGTTTAGCTGTAAGCTGGCGAGTTAAATACAATGTTTACCTCTCCGAATCAAGTTTGTGATTGAAGTATTAATTTCCTAAAAAAAGGATTAATTAATATTTATTGGAACATTAGAAAATGAGAATATCATGGGAGAATCATATTCTAGCCAATTAATTATATGGGCAATGCTTGCGAATGAGACAAAAGATTTCTGACATTATTCAACATATCGATCTAGTTTATAGTAAACAAGGCAGGAAAGTGGTAACAAGTATACCTAGAAATCGATTTGGACGAGTATAACAAAACTGGCCTTGAACTTGACCTGGAAGATCCTGCTCAGAAGTGTTAAATAAGATTCTGTTTTTAGAGTGATATATTTTGGAGCCGCCTATCCTGGTAAATGCCATTTGAATATTCACTCGACCTGGAGAGAAATAGAGTATAATTGCATTGTCAAAGAGTTTTAGTTTTGACACCTCTGCTACAGGATGCATGAGTGGAATCTCTTGAGTGTGGGACTGCAGGAGGCTGAATAGAAGTGTAGCAGCTGGGTGCATGTAAGGGTCAGATCTGGATCAAGAGTGGAGATAAGTAAGAGCCTACAGGAAGGTAGTGATTTCTGTGAAGTGTGTTTGTGAGTCCAAGTGTACATGCTCTGTGCGTATGTGTACGCATGTGAGTGTGTTTGTTCGAGATACTCACCTAGCATTGTGTTCCTCCCTGAGAGATGGTGTCTCTTCTTGGAAGCTATCCATATTGGTCTGAGATAGCCAGATGTATGTGTTAATCCCTTTCCCTGGGCCCTGTCTCATGGCAGAACAGGTTTATTTCTGGCTGAATTTAGCCTATTCCTGGCATAATGGTGGCCCGCCATAATAACTGTGCATCCTTGAACTAATCCTAGCATAGCGGCAACCATCAGTAGCATACTGGAATCCTTGGACTAGTTGTGGTCATCCCTGACGTAATGGTGACCACTCGCTGGAGAATGATGGCCATGATTGTCATATTGCTATTTTACTTTCTGTTGTTGCTATTATTTTATTAGTCTTGTGGAGGCATTTCCTACTGATAGGTATTCCTACTATTGCTTTTACTAATCACGCCTACCTACCATGTTTGGGTGGCTAGTACTTGCAACCTTATTGGGTGCGGTCTCTACTATAACCCTGGTTGATATGTTATTAAAATTTAAAACAAACCAACAAGTTAAAGATCTTTAAATCATCAGAAAAAAAGGCATTTACCTATTTAGCAAAGTAGTCTCGGTAAGGCTATGTATTTATACCCCAGTATTTCCATTTCAAGGGTACAATGACGCTTCTACAACCACAACCACCGGTTTATGACCTTTAATTACTATGTTTGTCATTATGATTTGTGACTGTATTGTTTCATGTTTTAATTGTATTCTCTTTTAGGTGAAATCTTTAGCAAGACCAGAGCTGTCCTTGTTTTTGGTGAAGTATGTAACAACATTAATTGTTGGTATCTCGGCTGTCTTCTGGGTGGGAAGTAAGAAGACGTGTTCAGAATGGGCCAACTTCTTCAACAGGACCCGCAAGAGAGAGTAAGGGACTTTTTCTAATATTTGCTATAGATTTTGCATAAGGACAAGCTTCACACTAAATGTAGGAGGCAATGCAACTTCACATCACGATGCTGGCACTTTGTGTGGGTTACACAGTAGATGTCTTCCCTAAACCAGCATTATCTTGGCTTCTTCACTGTTAGTTTACAGATGTATGACTGAACCACACATGCGTTTAACATGCATGCCTTTACAGCATGGGCACTACAATCCATGCATCATTACCACGCATGCCTTTACCACAACAATTTCATTGTATGTGTAAAGGCATGGTTGGTAAAGGCATATGCATGGTAATACCAGCACCACCCAAACTCTCATACCTACCATAAACCCTTGAAACCCCTTACCACCCAAAAACCCATACCCACTCTAAAACCTAAAACAATGCCCTTACCACCCAAAAACTAGTACCCACCCTAAACCCTATATATAATATATATATTTTCATCACCTAGTGGTGGTCGCCACTACGAAGTTATAGTCAGGACCTAGTTTCTGTAGAGAGAGCATTTTTTGTTTTGCTAATAATTTTTGCGCAGTTCGATGAACCTTCATGGAATGTTCCAAGAAAACACAATGCTCACTTCAGCTGCTGTCTGGAAAGCTTTGGGGTGATCTGTCAAGCAAGGGCCAAGAAAAATAGGGGGACTCCAAGGTTTTTTTTCCATGAATGTTTCCGTAGGGATCTTGAACAGCGATAGCTCCCAAACCACTCGACGGAATTACACCAAATTTGGTAGAAGGGTAGCTCTTGGTCCAGAACTGGCTCCCGTTTGTTCCATTCAGTAGTTTTTGAGAAATCAAGGGAAATCCAAATTTGTATAGATAGGGATGCAAAGGATTCACAAACCCTCCTGATCTCGTGTTGGTATCTGATTGGCAACCAAACACTTCAACAGTGAAGTGTTGGCAGCCATTTTGGGACTCTGCTGCAGCTGAGTCCCACAAAAGAAATAATAAAAAAACAAAAGGGGCCAGTGTACAGACATCCTGACCCCTTAGCTCAGGTGCTGGGGTCCCAAAGGGACACAGACACACACCCTTCCTCAGGGCTAAAAAGCATGTTTTTAAACCAAAAAAATTCACAGCCACTCCAGTTTTGTAGTAGAGACGACACCTGATGCCTGGGATGTTCTTGGGACCCCCTTTCTCTTCTCAAGAGGGCTGCTTTTAGGAGGCGCACTGAAAGAGTGCGGGAACATAGGCAAAGTGTTTTCCACACTTGCGATAGCTCAGGCGCTACATATGCTCCAGCGCTATTAGTATTACAGAGGGGGCTTCACACCCCTCAGTTCCCCAGGGATGCACATGCCGGTTAGGCCCCGGGACACTTTCTATAATACGGCCCCTGATGCGTCTCAACAAGATGCGGCCTCATGATGCTTCAGTCCTTTCACACTGTTAATTAAGTTCAGCACAGTGTGTATCGTCATTTCCTGTTCTTTTCCCATGTTAATGGGACTTGTAGTTAAACGTGAAAATTCAAGTGTGGGACGCATAATGTTTGATTACTGGTGAAATTGGAAGTTATCGAAATACGTTGTAATAGTTCATTTGGAACAAAATGCTATTTAATAAACATTGTTACAATCATGTGTAGGCAGTACTGTTGTAATTGATTTTGTTTTTTATGATTAATGTGAACTGTCATTTTCTCCTTAATGCTTTACTGTGCTTCCTGTGAAGCGCGTGCACATGTATTTAAATCTATACATACATTTTTATTTTCAAAAATTGCTAGGGGACCGGAGGGACTCGAGCATTCACCCTCAAGCACAGAACCTTCTTAAGAGATGTAGAAAGTATTTATGTTCCACCATTTTACAAGTTCACCATACACCATTGTGAGTTCTGTATTGTGTGAAAAACAACCGAGTTATAGGTATTCTGCCCTAACTTGATATATAATAATGTATTTGGAGCCAAGATAAATGTTCTCATTAAGTAGCTCTTAATATGTTAAGATAACGTCCTAATTTAAGACCTCATAATTCAAACATCGGGATCACCATGGTGGATTTGGTGGCAGATGTTCAGTGAATTGAAGCCATTCACAGAGAGCACTGTAAGTGCCTTTATCAGTGACGATTCTTTCTGTTTAAAGCCACAAGTGGTCCCCTTAGAGTGCAGAACCCCCATTAATTGTGAAATTATGTATGAGTATATAATAGCTTTTTAAAAAGTTAGTTTAAACCCCATGGTTAAAGTTTCTCATGATTTTACCTTGTAGCCCCGTCAGCGAAAGCCGAAGAGTTCTGCAGGAATCTTGCGAGTTTTTTCTCAAGCACAATTCAACAGTTCGTCATAAGAAAAAGCACTATAAAGCCAGCTCACACAAACTGAAGGTCATCTCGAAGTCCATGGGCACCAGCACCGGAGCCAAGGCGAACCACGGCACATCTGCCATGGCTATCGCCAATCACGACTATTTGGGGCAGGAGACCACCATGGAGGTGAAGGACATCTCTGAATTAGGAGACTTGAAGCAACCAGATCTTGTGGCCGGATCCCAGAAAGGAATAGAGGGCAGTGAAGTGCAACTCCCTTTGCAAGGCCCAAGTGGCTCTGAGGCACCCATTGAGCAGCATGAAAAGGATAATGGAGCAGGGAATACCGGCAAAGTAGGCAGTGTTTGTGGGAGCGCACAGACCGAGGAAAGGTAAGGCACACTTGTGAGATTCTACTTGTTCTACTTTTTGTCTAAAGTTCAGGAAAATGTAAACAAAAATATAAGACCATCAATTGACAGGGCTCAGTATTTTATTATAAGTCAACTTACTTTCCTATACACCCACAGATGCACATATAATGTCCCTTCTTTGCAATCATTTATACTTCTTTAGTTGGATGAAACGCAGTGTCTCATCCGAAGTGCAGGAGGAGATACATCTACATGAAAGCCACTTCTCTCTCTGTTTGTTGTAATATCCTTGTGAACAGAATACAAAACATTAGGCTTACCAAAGCACAGTGATTGTGTTAGACGGGCGTGTCCCTGCCCAACTATCTCTAGTCACCTAGTGACACAGCAGTTCCAAATTAGCTTTGTGAATGGCCTTACTTTGATGTTGTGCACCAGATCTGCTGTGTTGCATTTTTATATCATTGGATGTAATGGTGGCTAACACTGTTCAGATCAGTGACATCCATTTCTGTAAATGCTTGTATGAGTTAACATCTCAGGATCGGAACCTCAACCCCATCAAGCTTATTTATCACTTTATAGTTTGTTTATTTTGGTAGTTTGAGAACTTTTCGCCTCATATTAAAATTGTTCCATTTTGTATTTGTTTAGGGATACTGAGAAGACAAATATGGCTGAGGTTGATGCACCTCCTTTGAAGGCCCACCTTTCTAACCAACCAACGTTTTCACAACCCAGCAGCAGGAAAAGCTCTGTGCATCTCCCACTGCATTCTGCCCCCGGCTCCAGTAAAGACCTGGATTTGGGAAACAATGCTTCGGAGGCCTGAGTCGACCTTCAACAGCTTCACTTGGACAACCCTGTTTAGAAAACTACCATGGGTGGCATCACATTAAATGCAGAGTATCCCTGCTGCGTCTTTAGGTGCCATTAGAATAATCATGTATTGTAGTACAGACTCTCTTCAGGGGCAAACAATGGTGTGCAGAAGTTGCATGATCTGTTTATCTTTCAAGCTCACAAATTTGGGTTTCGCCCCATGTGCCATGGTCGAAATGCAGCAACAGAGATGGTAAAACGACAGAAAGAGCAATAGTAAAATATTTGCGGCTGGAGTAGAACTGGCACATAACCTAGTGTGTTGCCAGATAGATGGCACTCACAAGCTGACAACAGAAGTGTACTGCCCTTGGTTAAACAGAAATGTTTATTTTGTGGCCACCTTGGTCTTAAGACCAAACAATAGCATTTTTTTTCTTGTTTGGTCGGGCTTGACAGTACAGCTTTCTGTTGACCTGTTGCCTTTTTCACTACTTTTCCTAATATATAAATATATATATATGTATATATATATATATTGGATGGGTTTCAGATTAGTATGGCCCTCTCACCTCATGCTATTTTGTGTTTGTATTATCATTATGCCGTCTTAGGAAGTAGTTCCATTGCCATGCATGAGGCATTATTTTATTTGTTAAAAGTAAACTAAAGTCATGAAACAGTCAGACACATTTAGTCCAGTATAGACCATTTATTCTGAAGGTAAAGCTTTTTTTTTTTTTTTTTTTATGTTTTTTTTTTTAATGTTTTTCGCTGCAGCAAGCTTCTCTATGCATTATCATGGCTGCCGACTTGGCTTTTCTTTAATATGCAACCCACAACCGTGCAGAAATGGCATTTGCTTGTGTTAGCACATTAAAACCAGACCTATTGGCTTTGTTGTGGGGGTTCATCTGCAGTATGGCTGTCACCCTTTCTTTTGATATTCTCCTGGACCCTTTCTCAATCAAGTGTCCTAAGTATTTCACCTCTTTCTGACAGTACTGCAACTTCTTTGGAGACACTTTATGTCCGTTCTTTCCCAAATTATTCAATAAGGCAATTGTGTCATACCTACAGTCCTCTTTTGTTCTGGACGCAATCAGCAAATCATCAATGTACTGTACTAGAGTTGAACTGAAAGGCAGTTCTAATGACTCCAAGTCCTTCTTCAATATCTGATTGAAGATGGAAGGTGATTCAGAAAACCTTGAGGAATTCTGCACCAACTGTACACCTTGTCCAGGAATTTGAAACCGAAGAGAAATTGGCTGTTCTCATGAAGAGGCACCGAAAAGAATGCTTGAGACAGGTCTACAACTGTGAACCACTCTGCATCACACGGAACCTGAAACATGATCACTGCTGGGTTCGGCACTATACGGCAACATTTTACCATAATCTCGTTTATTTTCCTCAAGTCCTGCACAATTCGAACCTTCCCACAAGGCTTTTTCAAACCCATTATTGGTATTGAGCACGGGCTGCTCAATACCTCCTTCAGAACTCCTTGCTTTACAAAGTCTGCAATTATCTGCGACACCTGGATAAGGACATCCTGTGCCATGTGGTACTGCGGCACCTGTGAAACACCACATTTGGCTTTACTTGTACTTTAACTGGTTCAACTCCTTTTATCAGTCCTACTTCCTTTCCGGTTAGGTCCCACACTTTCTCTGTCACTGTTCCCTGTAACTCAGCTGGTAAGTCCGTCACTGTAAGCATCTGGAATAAGGTTATCAACGGGTAATCCTCATTCACGGCTTCCGTCTCTAACTCTGAGAATTGACCATCATCCCCTTCATCATCACTGTTTGTCTGTATCTCAATTCCATCATTAGAACAGGTAATTGAACATTTCGTTTTGCACATGAAGTCTCTTCCCAGTAGGGACACAGGACTTGAATCGCAGACTACAAACTTATGCAGTCCCTGGAAGTTTCTAATCTCAACTTGAACTGGATCGGTAATCGGGTTTGTCAAATACTGATTCGCTACTCCTACCACTCTTATGGTACGCCCTGAAAGTGGCAGTTTCGGAACCTCTGCACTTCTGACTGTAGAGCGTGTAGCTCCAGTGTCAACCAAGAATGAAACCTTGTGACCCATCACTTTTCCCTCTACATAGGGTCCCCTCTGATCTACTTCTAGGGACGCTGCAAGCCTGCACTCCTCACTGTCTGAGCTATCATCTGACCATTCATCATTCATTCCATCTTCACCACGCAATGGGAATTGCTGTACTGTATTATTTTGGCTCACTACTTGACCTGTGACCTGCTGAGGAAGCATCACCTGTTGCTGTCCCATTGGAGCTAATGGTAATTGCATTTGCTGTCTAGGTACCATGGGAACCTGCTGTTGTACTTGCTGCATTTGTGCTGGTTGAACACGCGGCATTTGCATTTGCTGCATGGGCTGTAGCCCCTGCATCCGAACCATGTTATTTTGGAAGTTCTGATTTTGACCTCTTAATTTTGGACCTCTCACATTCTGAAATGTACCGACATCAGTGCTTTGTTGAACGACACCATCATGCACCGCATTCGGGCATTCCCACTTCCAATGCCCCACGCCCCCGCACGTGTGACATGGTGACATCTTTTTCATTCCTTGTACATCATTTTGAACCACAACCGTATTCAAGTCTGGA
Organism: Pleurodeles waltl; assembly: GCF_031143425.1. Classification (NCBI taxonomy): domain Eukaryota; kingdom Metazoa; phylum Chordata; class Amphibia; order Caudata; family Salamandridae; genus Pleurodeles; species Pleurodeles waltl. The sequence continues at coordinate 894,800,106 of NC_090439.1, forward strand.
CCGCGATTCACAAAACTTCGACCTCAGCCTCTCGGTTGTGCCTGAAACACGCCATTCCCTTGCGGTTGCTGTTGTATCATCTGCTGAATCCCATTCCCTTGCATACCTGCCTGCGCTGCCTTAATCTGCATCACCATCACTTTCTCCTTCAACTTTCTTTGCATCAGCTCCATCTCATCACTGCAGTATTTTGCATATTGCAACACCTCGTCAATCGGCTTCACTTGCCAACAGATCAAATGATTCTTAATCATCTGGCTAACCTCTGGTCTCAGCCCTTCAACGAATCTAAACACAAGATGGTTCATATCTTTCGGCTCAATATTTTTAGTGCCACTGTAATGCTTGAACGCTTTACAAAATCTCTCATAGTAAGCATGGATTGACTCTTTAACCTCCTGTGAGGTCCGATCGATTTTCTGCCAATCGGTCACTTTCGGCGACACCTTTTGCTTCAAAAACTCAATCACTTTATGATAGTACTTCATCACTTCCTCAGATGGTGCTCCAGTCACCTTATCCCTTGCCGGTTCCTGTTTCGGCCAGTCTACACCTCTCTTGCATTCAAGCCATAAGTCAGGTGGAACAATGATCTCAAACAAGGTATTTAGGTCTTCCCAGAGACATTTCGCGAGCTTCACAAACCTATCCGTCTGCTGATACCACTCTATCGGTTTCTCCCTCAATCTGGGATAATCATTTGTAAATGACAAAATATCTCCCCTAGTCCATGGCACATGGACTAGAACTCTTCCAGCTGTTTCTCTCATTGGTAATATCTTTACTGTTCCGGTATCTGGTGGGGCTTCAGTCGAACTTGACCCTGGACTGTCAACTTTCTCCTTATCTCTTTTCTTTTACCATCTGCCTTCCCACTTTTCTAAGGCTCCCCAGATCTGTGCGCTTTGCAATATTTATTTAAGATGCGCTTTTATTCCGGCTGATCTCATATGATCAAAATCTGAGTCGAAATCTAGTCGGTAACTTCTTTTCAAATGCTTAGTATTCTCAATGTCGATATTGTATTTGTCTGCCAAGTTCGCTAACCTCTGATGCACCTTGCCCACTTCTTTAGTAATCTTGGGGCACAGATACCTTAACTCTGCTTCTGTGTACGATTCTAATATGTTTACCCCTATTGTCCCTTCCACTAGTTCAGCAGCTTCCACACCCAGCCTTACAAAGTTCAGGTACTCCTCTTTCTCTGACCTTTCTGTTTTTTCCGCAGTTACTGCAGTCTTTTGAGAAGCATAGGTCTTTTCTAACCACTCATTCAATTGTTGCACAGAGAAACCTTCAACAAAATGTTTCCTGACTGCATCAACGGTGACTGTGATGTCTCTGCACTCTTTGTCTGTGGGGCTAACACACTTAACCCTGCTTGTCTCATTGCCTCTAGAGGGGCTCCAATCAGACTGAGGTCTAACAAAGATCTGAGTCCTGCTGCTTGTTCTCTTGGTAAAATGGGCTGGGGAGTTCCTGTGAACCCTCCTCTTGTTATTTCTGGGGTCCTCACTCCCTGATCGCATGTGCCAGACTTATCTTGCGCATACAGTGGTACTGGTGGACCAACTGTAACTGGTAATGATATGGCAGCTAGTGTCTTACCTGGTCCCAATCCTCGCTGAGCAGGAACTCCCAAAGCTTGACTCACTGTAGCTGGTGCAGGTACTAATGGAGATCCTGCTACTGGGCTATAACTCGGAACCAGCTGTTGCTGGGGCAGCAATTGCGGAGTTGGCTCAAGCTGCACTAACCTCGATTTTTGTGTATCAGACGGCACTATCAGACTCGTAGTCGTCTCTATTACTGGGACGTCTGGATAGATTCTCTGTGTCTGCGGTGGAGGTTGCAACTGAATCTGCATGTCTGGCGCAGTGGGTACACTGGCACTACTTTGTGTCAAAACCGTATCACTAGTCTGCACTGTATCTGTAACTCCCTTATCCTGCGTCTGGTTCCCAGGACCTGCACTAGTGCTCGGGACATTGTCGTCTACTGCATAAGGTGACGGGCGATCATGCAATAACTGATTAAGGAAGTCATCATCGTCTGAGTCATCTTCTTCTATCCAAGATCTCTTAGTCTCTTTAGGCTTATTAGAGTCCTTGTCTGTCTTAAAGGTGGCTTTCTTCCCCTGCGTCTCATCTCCCTGTGCTATAGCTGGGAACAATTTGAGTCCGTCAACTATTCCCCGTCTCCACATTTTGCTCTCATTGTCCCATCTAGCCTCAGCTAAAGTCTTTTCTGCCTTCCTCATTCTTCTCTCAAACCTTTGCTGTCTTTGTTTAATAGCCATCAAATCCCAGACTGCTAATGCCTCATACTGGGCTGGCCTCGGAGGTGGCTTTTGTACACTTAACATCACCTCAAATTCTCCAAAATTCTCGTATTGAACGTTCCTTGTTCCGGAAACGCTAAACATCCCTCTTTCTCTGTTAATTTGCACCACTGTTTCATCCATAAGCAAGGCGCAACACCCTTTTCCTCCATTACTATACAAGTTGGAGTACCCTCAGGCGGTGTAGGCTCCCCCTCACTTGCCATAATGTATGCGTCTCCTTTCAGAGCGCTCCTAAAAGCTTTGATAAAATTCATTTTTGCGTCTTCTTCTTTTGTCTGTATTTAATCAGAAAGTGACTTTAATTCCCAGGACACTCTTCACCCACCTTTCTCAACCTATTGCCTCTCACGGACGGCAGCCAATCCGTGCGTGACCCCTCTCGGCAACTGACCTATCCCAGCGTGGTACCACTGACGTCACACTCACACACTGTAGCTGACAAAGTCTTGCGGCTTGTCCTCCTCTCACTGGATTCACACCAAACTAATGCAAAATTATTGCGAGCACCTTTAACAACAACGACTCAAATTTGCCGGTTTACTACAGGAAGGGTAACACATTCGCTTCAGAACTTTACAGAGATTTCACTTGAAGCCTCAGCCGCTACTCTTTCCTTCTCAGTTCCCGCATACGCAAGCAGAATTCGACCCGCAAATCCTACTCTCGACTTGTCAATGGTTTGTCCTAGTGCACTTTAGAACTTGCCAAATCTCCATCAAAGGTTTCATACACACAATTTGACTCAAACTTGACTTGTCAACCACGCCCGATTGACCTATTAAACCGCACAAATTACAACATAAACCCGAGTGTCTCCTACACTTGTCAATATACTCCGGAGTCTTAGACCACGACGGGTCCGTACATTAACAACCAACCACGTGGATAATTTTTAGCACAAAGCGCCACACTCATATGAAGTACGGCGACTTCCCTACTCCCATACTGTGGAGTACGCCCACTCCTACTAAAACAACATTACCTGGCCTAAAGACACACAAACTTCACAAATTACCTACAAAATGCATAAGCTGAGCAAGTGCAAATTCTACACCATATATATTAAACGCAGAGAACATTCCCAACTCACTTAGGCAGGCTCTGAGATCCCAGGAAAGTCATGGTGAATTTAGAAACGCATCATACCTCCAGTTTGCCTTATCTCAGAAAAACAATCTAAACAGTAATTTTCCGTCCTAGGGCCCCAAAGGGCCAAACCGTCGCTCTGCTACCAGAACTGATAACGCATCCCTTTATGATAATTTATTACACATCAGGACTCGTTTTAGGCCAATGAATCTTTTGACCAGTTCAGAGACACCTTAGGACGAGATAGCTAATCAATATATCAATCAATACATCAATAATGTCATCAATATTTCTTAGCACAATGCATTTCACTTTAGTCAAAGACATTAATCAACTCAAGACGCTACCGTGACCTTACAGTCATGAATAACCACACCAGTTTAGTAAAATCTTATAATGTTTATTCCCTGTTAGTTACAATTCTAAAAGCATGTGTATTAAACTCAAAACCAAAACACTCAATAACAGTGTCATAATTTGGCAACTCGAATAAGACTTAAACAACGCGAGGAACGCAATTATTAGAACATAACACAGCGTCAACATAAGTCAACTTTAGCAGAGTGTCATCAACGCGTCAGTTCAACAAAGCATAGATTCAGTCGTTTGTCTATTTGCGTCAGTTTAGTGGACCCCTGTCCTAACCTCTGATTAGCATTAGCATGTTGGGCTTCATGCAAAACAATTTAGAACACCAATTTGGAAAACATCTAACTGGTCTCTGTCAAAAGTAAGCAGTTGGTACCTAGAAAGGAAAAGCAAACAGACAAATCACAATTTCACTGTCATAGTTACCCTCCAAGGTTTAGGTCAGCACTCAGGTTCAGTCTTTGTCTTCAGGACATCAGTCAAATCGCCATCAGTCAGAATTCAGCTCTGGGGAAAAGGGGGCACTTACCTCATAAGGAGGTAAAGTGTAAAATGGGCAATCTAAGAAAAAGGATGGTTTAAGTAAAACCAAAGTAAGTCACAAAACAGAGTGACAAAGCTTCTGGATAAAATCAATAGCATTCTCTAACCCACCTAAATGGCTCCCCGTGTCATGGGTTTTTATCCCTTTTTTGTTGTACATTCCCCTAAAATTTCATTGGTCCATGGTTATACCCCACTATCTTTACCCAGTTAGAAAACAGATTATGTCATTAATCTTTCACCCCATATTAGTTTACAGACATTTTATTGGTCCATATGATTGACGTCTTCAGAGGTAGCACATCCGGTATGATTTCATCCTTCTGTAATTCTTTGCACATCTTTTGGTCAGTAGCTCCATTGTCTTCACCGGTTTGAACAACCTTGTACATTACATTATTCTACACTGTTGCATTTTGACTAACATTTTCTATAAGCAATGTGAATTTCATGAGAACGGATCTACTATGGTTACATTCAACTTCTAGTTTGAAGAAAAACAAGAGGTCATGTCCTTTTGCGAGTCAGCACACTGCACGTTAGGAAAAATACATTTAATATGAGAGCCAGGCAGCTAAGCTTCAGCTCATGCTAACTTAAGGCCTACAAGGTTTATTAGCACAATTTCAATAACATAATCATTAATAATTAGTATAAAACTTATTCAATTATAATAATTCATAAACATTAGTCATTTTATTAGTCCACGTATATATTGGCGGCCACTCCCAGTGGTCACGTTTCAAGTGCAGGTTTAAGCAAAAATTCATTACTACAGTTTCTATGTGGCATTATCACACATTAATTCATAAACATTTCATGTTAATATAGATTATATAAGCTACGCTCTCTCACAAGGAAGGAACTTTCTTCCCACAGAGATTGAGGAGCACAAGAACACAAATAATGGTTCATCCAGCAAAGTAGGAAGAGAGCAGGCAGATTGCAGCAAAGGTGATGCCAAAATTCAACAGAACTAACTGTCCAGCGTATCATGGTTGGTGTAGAAATTGGCAGTGGTGAGGAAGAAGGACATGCTGTTTGTGAACAGTTCCAATGAAATGCATACATGGAAGCTTAAGTACAAGTATTATTGGTGGTAGTGTAATAAGTGAGTTAGTTAAAGAATGTAGAAGAGTAGGGAATAAGAAAGCAGATGCAGCCCTCTTGCAGTTTGCTTCCTACACTTGTACATTTTGCTAAGTATTTAATCAATAGATTTTTTTACTTGTATATTTGTTCTTTAAATTAGAGTGTAATAGATAATTAGGCAACTTTTGCCAACTGATGTTGTAAAATACTGCAAAGTAGTCACGTGGAAATCAGAGGAATTGAAAGGCCTTTAGGATGTGCCTGCAGGAATTCTTCACAAATGTTAGTAGCATTTGTTATTTTTAGCCACATAATGGGCAGTGCTTTTCTAATAAATGCTTCCAGATATGAGGAGAGTTGACTAGGTCACACTATTCCATGTTCCTTTGCCATGCAGATGAGGCCAATGATCAGTATTAGTGGACAAGATGTCCAGACATGCGTCTTGGATTTGTTTCGTTTTTGTTTTGACAGGTGTGACTGCTGTTTATTTCACTTGAGTTTGGCTCTGATCATGGAGACATATCTTTATGGTGCTCGTGGTGATGGGAATGTGTACAGGGATATTGAGGTAAGCAAATCCAGCTTTCCAGATGTTGGTGGTGGGGTTGAACATTGCATATCCAGAGACCAAGGCAAACAAAGTGGTTGGTGTCAATGAATGGTGTGGCTGTATGTGAGATGTTCGCATCACTTGATGCAATATTGTTGCAGAAAAGTGACAAAAAGTTCTTAGAGATTTGAATTGGGTGAGTGAGAGAACATTTTGCACAGTTGGAGGGGACTCCTTCCTTTAAACACAAAATAAAACTGAGGTGGAACTTTATGCTGCTGTGATGACAGAGTAATGGCTGCACCTTGGGAATAGGCAAGAAACTGATTGCAGGGCTAGTTACCTGGTTAGACTAGATGTTCCAGGCGATAGACTGTCTTTGAGGTTGGTATTGAGGCAGTGTTTGTTGATATTAGGACTCATTGGTAGAAGGCACAGTTAAAGTAATCGTGAACATCATCAGCTCATATTTAATATTTGCCTTGAGTGCTGAAGAATTATGAAACAGACATAACTAAAATGATAGAAAATTAAGACAACATGGCTTTTCCTATGCATCCCTTTTGACTGCTCTGAGGAAAGGAGTTTGACAACTTTCCAGCTTTTTAGTCAGCTTCTGCTATGTTTTTGGTTGCCACTTTGATGAGGAGGTTATTTTCAACTGTAATACAGACTACTGAGTAGACAAGAAGACGCTTTGTCACTGATTTAAAATAGGTTGTCTCTTCTGCATGATGTGGCTTTGAGTCTGATTCAGGAGCAAGAATGATGCCTGTAAATTTTCAGACTTGTTGAAAATGTGGACAGAAATATATATATAATACCTTTTGAGAGTTTTGGTCTTGGGGGAAAGTTTTAGAAGGGTTGTAGTTGAATAAGTTTCTTAGATAGCTTCTAGGCCTTCCCGGGTGTGTGTAATGTTGTTTTACTAGGGTAGCAGAGTGCATATTTTAGAGTGTTGAAGCCATGCATTTGTTCAACAAATAGTTGATGAGGAACGTGCCAGTGGTGCAAGATTCAAGGGTGGTTTGAGCTATGTTAGTCTACCTGGTCCAGTTACATTGATTTGACCTCAACACTTGGTGGCAGGGTGAACTATGGAGCCGATCGTGACCTTGACAATGAGTCATTTGATTATTTTGTTTGTAAGTAACTGCAGGCCCTTCATTTCAAAGCTATCAAATTCCAATTGCAAAGAAGCCGACTTCTTGTCCCACAGCTCCTTGTAGGTGATGGTGGTGGCTCTAGAGTTTTCAGCGAGAGTTAATAGACTTTTCTACATATTTACTTTTTGATACCTTGCTTGTGGTGACTTCGTCCCAGCTTTGCAACCCTTGATGTGAACATGGAATGAACAGCAGCCTTTATTTTCGTAACTTCCTTGATTTGTCAGCACTTTTGTTTCAAAGTCAAAAGATTGGGGTGCACAGCTTACAATCTTATCTGAGCTTTTTTTTTAGCCTTAAACTTATTCCAAAGTACTGTGACATTAGAAACATATTTTATTATGGAGCATTTTAAATACCATTAAAAAAATACAGGTAAGTGATGGTGCTGTCTGTGATTACCAGTTGTCTAATGTAAAAGTTGTGAGCGACTAAGATTAAAGGAAAATTATCTTTGCACTAATCGTGATTCATGAATGTACTGACAAGAACATTATTCCGTTAATATGGTCACATACATATCCAGTTTTGATCTAAATGTGTGGTGGGTGATTGTTAAACAATTCGTCTTAATGCCAGTGCCTAATTTTAGGAAATATCTCAGTGGCTAATGACTATCTTGAATTAGTCAGAGAATGTGACTCCCCCAACATGGAAGAGTCCAGCTCCTCAAGATTACCAGGGCAGTCCTTGTCTCTAGTTCTTGACTGTCTCTGGCTGGTTTGAGACACTGGCAGCACCCGCCTGTTCCTTTCGAGTCGCTCTGTGGCATTTAGTAGGTCAGTGCTTTGCCAGGATCTCACCACAGCTGTGTTTCTTCAGTTTCAGAGACTCCAATTCACGTTTTCTGTTTTCATCCTTCATTGTTCTAGTCTGCTTTTGTTCACATGCAATGTTGTCCTAGAGCGTTTTTCTCTCATTTTTAGGGTCGAGCCTGCGTCGCTAGCGCATGCGTTTCGCTAAGCGAGACGCTTTAGGAAAAAAAAAAGGGCTCGGAGCCCTGCCAACATCACGTCAGTGTCTTTTATTGGCTCGTGGGCTTGCCTGTTAGAATCTGCTTGATTTCATTAGTTGAAGGCATGCATGCGTCATGCCTTTTCAGGTGGATAGCCCTTCTCGAGCTCATCGACCAAGTATAGAAAACATGCGAGGCTCGCTGTTTTCCGTCCGGCTCGTGGACTACTTTTTCTCTATTTTCCCAGCGCGATCTCGCTTGGCAGAAGTCCAGCGTTTTACATAATATCAACCCTGTTACACAGTTCATTGCACTTTTTCCGGTTACGTACATAATTGCACTTTTGCCGATAGGTTTCATTAACAGTGAAAAGTCCGGTTAGGAGTTTACAGCACTATCAGCTCTAACACGAGGAAACGCGAGACCTGTTGCATTGCAAATGCTTGTTAATATTTATATTCAGTCTCGGGCCCTCTTCATTAGGTTATTTAGATGCAAGTGTTTTTTTTTTTTGCTGATGGCATCCAAACAATACTGCACCTTTATTAGAGACCCATTGCCACTGCGCCCCCATTTGGAGATTGATTGCTGACCGACCCGCTATCATTGGATGAACTGCAGATCTTTGTATAAATAGTGATAAAAGTATTCTATCCACCCAGTGGGGAAAGAGCTGCGCTTGCACATCATGCATGTGGCAGGAGACATTAGGTATTCATTCCTCAACGGTGATTTAGTTAAAAGTCTGAGATTTACACTGGTCATAGGGAAATGAACACTGCTCTGCTATCTCTTCCTGCTAAGTAATGAAACATTTCCCTGCCCTTCCTTCAGTCCTACATGTGCTTCCAGCCAGTGGTCTTATCTCTAGATTTGGTAACGGAAGTGCTTTTTTTTAATCTGGTCCTCTTCGTAACATAAACTTCACGGAAAGCATCCTTTCCTTTTGTGGTTGGTAGGCAACCTTCAGTTACTAGTTCATATGGACACGCCACTACCTTGCACAGTACTGTATATTGCCTGTTGCTGCTAGTCTCGCACAGGGCCTCCTTTCTTGTGTGATGTATACCTAACCTCCATGCTCATTCACTCCACTCAAAGTTTAGGCTCCCCAGGGTGCCCCCCCCCCCCCCCAAATTGAAATGTACCCAAATGGGACGGCCGTGCATTTTCTGTGTCTGCCTGTACCCAAAGATACACCCCTTTGCTTTATAATTGTGAGCTATCCAGTTATCTTCCCTTCGAGAGAGCACTTAATTTGTTTAGTTGAATCTCTTCTTTTTAGTTTTCACACCATTGCTATGTGGTCCTAGTTTCATGAAGATTGAATGTGCACACACTCTTTCTAAATTCTAAATCACACAAAATATGTTGTATACCCGTGGCATGGCTACAATTGTGCCCTGCAGGACATTAATGCTCGGAATGTCATGGCCTTAGTGTATTTAATTAGGTCTGTTAGGACATACTGGCCTGAAACCTTTCTAAATTGCCCATTTTTATGGATGTGGTTTGCTTAAATTGAATGCCAAACTGATTTTTAACAACATTTTAAAATTATATAATTTCTGTCTAAAACAGCGACATTAAGTTTATTTCTGGCTGTGCTGTTTGGTGAGACATCTTGGATCTCCACGACTAGAGAAATAGTTGTAGAATAGAAGCTGAATGTTTAAACTGTATGAATGTTTCATATTTTATATATGTATGATGAATGTTATGCTGTAATATTTTGGTAGTCTACACTGAAGTTGAAAAAAGGGAACACTGGAGTCTTTCGTGGCTATTCTTCTATTGCTGAAAATAAATATTTTTATAGCATTTATATCCTTAATAATGTATGTAATTGAAATTTTGTTTTTGAAATGTTATTACACAGATACTGACTGACATTTTGTAGAACGAAATTATTTGTAATAAAGATTTCAATTTGAAAAGCAGTTTCGGTTACAATTTACTTGGAGTTTGAGTAGGTGCCTTATATAAACCTTTTATAATATTGTTTTAATATGTTAATTCTTTTCTATAGAATAAAGCGGGCACAGTAGCAAGGCTAGATTCTGTGAACAGTTCCCTGGCCCTGCGAGGACTTGAGGCCAGGGAGGGTATTCATTGGTGAGCAAACATCTTTTACCCTGATTCTGCAACATTACGTTTTTTATGAATAAATAAAAATGGACAGTGTTGCTGAAATGAACTGTCTTTACATTTCGATTCTTGAATGCTTCTAAGACCAAGAACTACCATCATAATTGTTATGCCAGCAGCATGGTTGACAAGTATTTCTTGGCAACTAAAGTATTGAAGATCCAGATGATGGGCTCGTGGATGCAGGTCAATCAATTGGAAGCATGTTGAGAGTCCCAGGCCCTTTGTGCTGTTTCTGAGGCATAAAGGCAGAGAAAATTCTGGATCAGGTAATTCTCTACTTGCCTGCTTTCACCTGGAATACTAGAGACTCTGATGTATTTGAGGATTCTGTTGGCAAACATATAGTTTTTAGGTCAAAGCCTACCAGACAGGACAGCGGTCTAGTTTGCTAAAAGCATCTTGGGGACATTCAGAAAGCTTCCCTGGGAATGCATTCTGCCCATTGCTTACCATTTGCTTTGTGGTTTGTAACTCACATTTCCTTGCTTTCTATTTTCTAGCTCTATTTGTTTTAGGCTGTCTAGCTTGAGTTCATCCCTGACCTTGCCCAAACGTTCTCTACTGTATCCTTCGGACATCTCACTTTCTGTAAACAGGTCTTTAAATCTTGTTCTTGTCACATTTGCTGTGTATTTCAACACAAAAGTCAAATGTCAGGCCCCTCCTTGTGAGGGACCATGGTGTTTACTGGAGGCTGCCTACAGGAAGGCAAGAGGCATGCAGATTGCATTCCCCATTGAGACTAACGCCACTCTTGTGCGCCAGTTACGAGGCCATAAAATAATCCTTAAAACAGGCCTGCAGGGAGGAGGTCACACGTTCTGTGGCAACAAATATTCATGTTGACCTTCTATCAAAGCACTGTTGGCTTTTGATTAATGTGACCTTTTAGTGAGTCTCTAATGATCTTTCTGTTTACAGTCAGCAAGTCAGAGTACCAAAAGCCATAAGATGTAGCCTACACAACTACACGTAATGAGAAATAGTCTCAGTGTGTGCAACACATGCAGTAGCACTGTGCCATTTCAAATTTTGATGACACACATTACTGTTCCAGAAAACTACAAACAAGAGCCTGGAAACAACTGCATTATTTACACAACAGCCTTAAACATTCTCTCTTTGTCAAAATATAGTTTTTATACTATTGTTTCTTGTGTTGTCAACAATGAAATAGGTGAACAACAACAACCGCCTACCACCAGGGCCGGATTTAGCACTGCTGGCCTCAGGTGCGACACTCACTTCACTCTATGCCTCTCTACTCGGCACCACTCTACTTTGTGCAAGTGCACTCTACCCCACACTCCTATTTATCACTGCATTCTTCGACACTGCACTATACACTGGTCCAGTCTGGGCCAATCCACTCTCCACTGCACCACTCTACGCCAATCCACTCTATACCACTCTACTCAACAACACTGAACTCTACGCCAATGCACTCCATGCCACTACTGTATGCCATTGCACTCTATCCTACACCACTCCACTCTACTCCTCTGCACTCTTAACCTGCACCACTTCACTCTACCCTGGCCACTCTGTCCTATGCCACTTCACTTTGAAACAATCTGCTCTACTCCATTGCACTGTACGACTTCTGCAAGAGTGTACTCTGCAACTGAACTCAACACCATTCTGCACCACTGCATGATACAACACAGCTTGCTACACCACTCTTCACCACTGCACTGTCACTGCACTCTGCCACTCTGTTCAGCTCTGCACCACTGTACTCTGTACCACTCTACACCACTCTGCACTCTGACACTCCACTCCAAGACTGCACTCTCCGCTACTGAACTCCAGACCACTTTACTCTGCACCACTGCACTCAGTCACTGTACTCTATGCCCCTTGATTCTACTCTGCACACTGTACTCCACCCCATTGCTCTCTGCACCATTCTAATCTGTATCACACTAGTCTATGCCACTGCACTCTACAACTCTGCCACTCTACTGTACTATTCGCCACTACACTGCATCACACCACTGTAATCTATTCTGCACCACTGCACTCTACTCCACTCTGCACCACTCCACACCACTACTCTACCCTAAGCCACTCCACACCACTTCACTCTACTCTGAAACAATCTATTCTGTGCATTGCATTCTACACTACTGCATTCTTCCCTGCGCCACACTACTTTATGCCACTGTACTGTACACCACTATACTCTGCATCACTGCACTTACATCACTTTACTCAAAACCAAAGCACTCTGTACCCCTGCACTCTACGCAAATCTACTCTGCACCACTGTACTTAACACAACTTCCCCAAGGCAAGTCTACAACACTACACTCTACGATACTCCCCTCTGACACTCTACTCCATTAAACCTTACTCCACTCCGACAATCTACTCCACTCTAAAACACTCTACCACTACTCTGCCACTCTACACTACTCTGCCACTCTACACTACTCCACTCTACGATGCTCTGCGCAACTTCCTCTATGCCACTCCATGCCACTCTACTCCCCTCTATTCTACAACACTCTACTCCACGCCGCTCCACTTTACTCCACTTTACACCATAGCACTCCATGCCTCTTTAGTCTACCCCACTCCATGCCACTTTATTCTTTGACGGTTCCTCTCTGTCACTTTACTTGACTCCACTCCACGTGCCTCTACCCTGCCACTCTTCAACACTCTATTCCACTCTGCCCTGCCACTCTCCTACACTACTACACTCTACAACAATCTAATCTGCTTTATGCCACACTACTTTAGAACTCTCTAATCCACACAACACCATCTACACACCTCCACTCTGCTCCACACAACTCTGTGACACTTCATGCCATTTCATGGCACGCTAACCCATTCTGACGCTCTTCCATTCTACGACACTCTACTACCTCCAAAACACTTCACGCCATGACACTCAACTCTACACCGTTCTTCACCACTCTTCACCACTCCACGCCATTCCGTTCAATTCACCAGATTTATAAAATGCACGGCTATCCGGAGCCGGGCTTCTCAGTGCTCGAGGAAGAACAGTGAGAGTAAAAGCCCACAGGTTATGGGAAAATATATGTTTTTAGCTGCTTCCTAAAGTGCAGGAAGTTGTTTTCACAGCTTGAGAGGCATTGATTTCCAAAGCTTAGCGGCAAGATATAAAAACGGTAAACCCTTGCATCTAACTCATTCTCCTAGCTAAGAGATCAAGATTGCAGGATCTAAGGACCCTTTTGGGTTGATAAGGTATGATCAACTGGTGGAATACCTCCGGCCCACCTTATGTTTGTCCCAATGTACCAGGCAGAGTGCCTTGAACTGTACTCTGCTACTTATGGGCAGCCAATGGAGAGTTTTAAGTGCTTTCCTGACTGACTGTGATTTTGTAATCCCTAATAGTGTTTGGGCTGCGGCATTCTAAATGATTTGAAGTTTCCCTATCACAGCCTTGGGAGTACGTAAATAGGTGAATTACCATAGTCCAGGCATGATAGAATCAGCCCCTGGATCACGATTCTTCTGCAGTTAGCTGGAAGCCATCTAAAGATTTTCCTAAGTGCTCTCAACAGACCAAAGCAGGTACCAGCTAACTTGTTCACCTGCGAGGCCATAGAGAGCTGATTATCTAGAATAAAGCCTAGGCTATTCTCCTCTTTTTTTTTTTTTTTTTTTTAGGTGTCCCGTTTTCCCAACACTGTGAGCCAGCTAATCTGCTCCCAGTGGGATGGGGTATCACCCACCACCATCACCTCTGTTTTCTCTCCATTTATCTTTAGGCAGCTGCCTGCCATTGATACCTTCTCCAAACAACTGTTACCATTGCCAACTTGAAAAAACGTGTCAGGGGACCGCATGACTATCAGCTGTGTATCGTCCGCATATGACACCATTGTGAATCCAAAGGCACTGATGATGTCTGATAACGGACAAATGTAAATAGTGAAAAGTGTGAGGCTCAGTGAGGAGCACTGAGGAACTCCACACCTCAACTGATGAATAGAGGAGTGAAATGATCCCTCACTGACTTGGAAGCCTCTCATACAAAAAGGAAGCAATCCATTTTAAGACTGTTCCAATTATGCCAAGTTCTACCACGCATTGCAGAATAGTGTGGGAAACCGTATTGAAAGCAGCGCTCAGATCAAGGGGTATGAGTGCCGCTGAGCCACCCTGATCAAGGACCAGCTGAAGATCTTCCGGAACCCTCAAGAGTACTGTTACTGTACTCTTGCTAGCACAAAACCTTGTCTGAGTCGGTGGAAGCTGTTATTGGATTCCAGAAAAATTGATAGATTTCGGTTAATGATCTTCTCCAAGATTTTACTCGGCCCAGGGAGAAAGATATAGGCCTTTAGTTCTCAACTGCCTCTGGATCTAATGTGGGCTTCTTGAATAGGGGGGCGGATGATGGCATGTTTCCATTGTGGCGGTACACGCCCAGTCGTCAGTGATAGATTGTATATTTCTGTCAATGCAGACATTACATTGCCACCCTTCAAAATAATATATATTGGAGCAGAATCAAGTGAAGAACCTGATGTAATCGGTCCTGCCACACAAGTGACCTCCTCTTCCTTCAGTCCAGATGCTAGAGAATCATAGATGCTGCTCACTTTCCCAAGGAAGTGAGCTGCCAACAGTTCACAACGCTCCTCCGAGGGGAACGGACCAACATCGACTGAGTTTGGTTTTAGGAAGGAGTTTGCAATATGGTAAATTTCTTCGATGGAGTTTGAGAATGAAGTGATCCTACTGGCCAAGTCATTTGTTGGGGCTCTTTGGATGGCATGTAGTATGTTTATTTTACAGAGGCTTTATAAATGTATCTGCCATGTCCTAATTAGTTTGCCATTTCCTTTCCTTACATTGTTTCTGTTTTTGAGAGAACCAATTCAGTTTTCCTCTTGGTCTATTTTTTTTTTTTTGTGCAGATTTTTATTGGGATGACTTCATCTAATGCCTTGTTGACCCACTGTTTTATCTCAAGATAAGCCAGAGACACATCGTTTGAATCACTTGAAGGAGTTAACATATAAGGCCTCTTACCAACTGGCTGCATCTAATTGAGACCATTGGCAAGACTTTGTACCAATATTAAATTTGGGTATCGCTTCCATTGGTTTTGGAATGAAGGATGGAATAATGTACTGATCTGTCCACACTGTTTGCAAAGGGGACTCCGCTGACGTGTTCTCAATGTTAGTGAAAATAGGGTCTAAAATATGGCCCTTATTATGTGTAGGAGAACTGACAAGCTGAGTTAGTTGAAGCACAGACAAGTCTTGAATAAAATTGGAGGGCAGTGAACGCGTGGCATCCTCCAAGCGGATGTGTAGGTCCCCCAGTAAGGTGAAAATGGCTGCTTGAAGACTGCCACCACTAGGTCCTTATACATTCTGTGGCTGGTCCCGGAGGTTGATAGACCAATATTCCAGTAAAAGGGTGTGAAAGTTTAATTGAAAATAATAGGCTTTCACAACCAGAAATTGTACTAGGAATACATTTACATTCCATTAATTGTTTTGTTACAATTGCCACTCCTCCTACCTTCCCAGTACAATCACACCTGTGATCTTATATCCTGAAGGCAGAGTAATTGCAATATCTGGCTCACTGCCCTCTTTAAGCCATGTTCCTGTGAGGAAGAATACATCCGGTTGAATATCCTCTAACAAAGTGAACATATCCAATTTATGCTTTGAAAGAGACCTACTGTTATCTAGGTACATATACCACCTGCCTGCAGAGTTATTTTCTACTTCCAGTAAGCTGCCCTCAGCTTGGGAGGATGAACTTGCTCTTGCTATTGCCGAGTCTGCTTTAAATGAATAGTTGCATGAGGAACACTCACCTAGTGGACTATTTGGGATCAAAGAATGGCAACACTTTATTTTTAGTGGCTTATTAAGATTGTGTAAGATGCTGAGACATATGTTCCATGAAGTTGAAATTTATGAGGTCCAGTTTTTTTTTTTGTTGGACAGGGCACTAGAAGGATGTACCAACAGTAGTAGAGTTAGATGCTAGGCAGTTTAGGAGTATTCTGTGGATGACTGTGTGAAACGTTGCTAAGCTGTCAAGTAGGCACACCGGCCCCCTAATCAAAGAAAGTAAGCAGATTTCTCATCAGTCCCTTGTCAGAACACAAAAATAAAGTCACTAAGCTGTTTTTCCAGGCAAGTTGAGAGTTTGGTATTTACCGCAATTGCCACACTTTTTAAGGAGTGGAGGCCAACTAATTTCTGGTGGTGAGCAAAAGACTCAGGATCAGCACTGGAATCCATTCAGTTGTTAGGCTGAGGACTTCCCAAGCTGAAGGGAGGAATTGACGATGTTTGTGCCAATAGATTTAAGTTCAATCAATCAATAGGTCTTGTAAAGCGTGACTTGTCACTCCAAGGTGGTCTCCAGGCGCTGGTGAAATCTGCGAGCCTCGGTCGGAAGGCGATGGCGGTCAAGGTCTTGAGCTGTTTCCTGAAGTCCTTCAGAGATGGGGAGGTGCGCAGGTGGAGGTCGTTCTAGGACCTGGCGGTGAGGTGGGACGAGTGGGGGAGGTGTTTATCAAATGGGTGCAACTGCTTTATAGTAAGCCAGTGGCGAGGTTATGGGTCGGCAAGAGAGTGTCATCACAATTTCACCTTCAGCACAAGACCAGACCGGGTGCTCATTGTCCCCATTATTGTTCACGTTGGCAGTTGAACCACCAGCATGTTGGTTGCGCTCAGTGATGCGCGACTGCAGTGTGTCCATCTGTGGGAACACGTGGTCTTTCTATATGCGGATGATGCATTGGTTTGCTTGCGGTAGCCAGAGTATTCTTTCCCTATATTACTAGCGTTACTAGAGGAATTTGGGGACGTGTTGGGGCTCCTTGTTAATCTGGCCATATCGAAATTGTTCCCATTGGGTCTTTTGGGTGAGCCACAGCATAGTCAACTCCTGCAATTGCCCCTTCTGTGGGAGACCGTTAGTACACGGTATCTTGGTATTAGGCTAGCCAGGCAAGTGGAGACGTTCAGTTTCCTGAATATAGGGAAAGTCGTGAATGGCCTTCGTCCCTCAGTTAAATTCTGTAATACGCTACACTTGTCATTAATGTGGAATGTGTCACTCTTACCACAATGTCTGTACATATTTCAGGGTGCACTTTTCGACATCCCCAGGAAATATTTTCTGGAACTTTACAAATTTATCTTTGAATTACTTTGGGCATCTGGCAGAAAAAGTATGAGATTGTCGATGTTAAGAACGCCCTTAGAACCATGGGGGGTTAGAACTGCCTGACCTGGAACTCTCTAATTTAGCAGCCCAGTTGCAACATGCAATGCACTGGTTGGATGAGGGGGGCAATTAGGAAAAGTGTCTCCTTCACAGAACTCATGGGGATCCAGCCCTCATGGAACTCCTGATGTTGGGGGACAACATCCCAAACTCTACTCCTTATGTGATCCGCCAGGTTTGTAGGGCCTGGGAGTGGGCGGTTCGGCGAGTGCCCAGGTGCTCCCCTTAAGCTCCAGATATGCCCATATGGTCCCTGTAGCCCTTCCTCCAGATAAGTAATTTGATGGTGATGGATAAGTGGCAAGCGGTTGTAACATGCTCCATGACCTTTACCCAAATAACAGATTTATTACACTACAGGATGTTGTGGAGACTTTTCAACTGGGCCAATGGCAAGTCTTGCAATTCGCAAAAATGTCTGCCACTGCTCGGGGCATATGGCCCTCTTTCCCTGAGGTTCCACAGGAATCTAGCACCTTAGTCTCTTTGTTGTATATCGTGGGGGCAGGCGATGATTTTTTTTTCAATGCAGGGTGTTCCGCAAAGATGTTCCTAATAGTCCTTTGCACATACAAGATAAGTGCAGAACATATTAGGAGACCAAATCACTGATAAGGAGTGGAATTCAATACAGTCAGCTGTACAAAAATCCACCGCTAATTCAAGGTTTAATATGTCATTCATCAGGTATATTTAACCACAGCTATAATACATGTCATTTACCTGGGACGGGACCTCTGCTTGTCCACGTTGTCTGGTTAACATGTGGATTTTCTGCATATGTTCTGGGGGTGCAGTGCTTTAAATATTTTTTGCCAGACTGTAATAGACTGGTTAAACTTGGCTACAGGCTGGATAGTCCCCAGTGACCCCAAACAATGCTTGTTGGGCTTACTACCTGTCTGCAAACAAAATGCCCTGAGTAGGAAATTCATTGTTTTGGGGTGTGTCCTGGCAAAAAGATGAACCGCTATTCATTGGCTTTCCTTGGCCCCTCCTGAGGTGCGTACGTCGGGGAAGGGTGTGGCTGAATGGGCTGTGGCTGAAGAGAGCTGTATGCATAAACGTAGGAGAGATACAAAGTTGGCAGACGATCTACAGGCATGGGCTGCTATGCATGCTGACTTCATGGAAGCCCGGGATGCTAGGTCCCACCCAAATAGTTGACCTAGGGCCACATGTACGTTGCTTTTTGCACGTCGCAAACAGCGAATCTGGCTGTTTGCGACGTGCAAAAAGCACTTCTCGATGCACAAACCCAGTTTTGCGATTCGGTAACATTGTTACCGAATCGCAAAACAGGATTGCGTCTTGCAGTTAGGAAGGGGTGTTCCCTTCCTAATTGCGACTCGCAGTGCAATGTAGGATTGTTTTGTGACTGCGAATGTGGTCGCAAAATTATTGCAGTTACCACCAGTTTCACACTGGTGGTAACACATTTGCAAACGGGAAGGGGTCTCCCTGGGACCCCTTCCCCTTTGTGAATGTCACTGAAAACACTGCCTGTTCTGAAAAAAATTAAACGAAAACGGTTCATTTTTTGTTTTTGTAATGCATCTCGTTTTCCTTTAAGGAAAACGGGCTGCATTACAAAAAAAAAACTGCTTTATTGAAAAGCAGTCACAGACATGGTGGTCTGCTGTCTCCAGCAAATTGCGACCTACCTCATTAATATTCATGAGGTGGGCATTTGCGACCCCCTTGCGACAAGTGTCCAGGACACTATCCTACATTCGGATTTCCTTTGCTACATGTGGCCCTAAATACCTTGCCTGCAACGTACTTCTGATTGTGGAATTTCTGAGTAAGCTGGTTCTGTAGTTCCCTTAAGCACAATCGACCTAAGAGTCTGAGAGCCCTTATGTGCCTAAATATGTAGCATGTGGTAGTCACATGTTAGTGGGCTATGTCTCTGATACTCAGTATTTTTACCTGTGATTGATGTTGAGTCTAAGATGGGGCCAATTGCTATCATATTTGGTATCAAGTCCTGATCCCACTTAGAAGAGCTGGGACTATAGAGTGGTCTGCCCTGGAACTGATGAGCGGTATGCTCAGATGGGAAAGATGCAAACTCATTGAAGGTTGACATCTGCCGTGGTCATGACCCTGGTAGAAACCCAGAGGGCTGAGCTGGGCTGAATGAAAGGGCTGCAAAAGGTCAATGCTGACTCTTATGATCTGAAGGAATTTCAAGTAACGGCACGTAATCAGGATGTGAAAGAATTCCTCTTGATCAACTGAGATCAGACAATCCTAGACTCAACACCTGCAGGATCTGAGACAACTCCAGTCGCCATTTTGAATTTTGCTTGCTCAGCAATTTGTTTAGGAATTAAACGTTGAGGTTTGGGCTTAGTCTACTAAATTTCTTGGGTATTAACTAATACTTTTTCCCCCTATTTGCTATAATGCACTGTTCATATAGCTCCCTTCTTCAACAGGCTGAGGATCTCCTTACTACAGGCACTTGTAGGATGGGGCTTTCAACAGAATGGCAGCATCTGAATTTTGTAATGTGGATGATTGAATGGTCCAAGTTAATATTGCTCCACTTTCACAGAAAGGCCAATTCTTTTTTAACCTTTCAGCAGTGGCAGCACACAGGAGGGAAAAGGGGCGGCATGTGGTGGGGGGGATGACAAAAAAATAAAATATTTATATAATAATTTTAAAAAACAACTTACCTTTCTCGCCGCTCCGATCCGATCACTCCTCGGTCCTCCACTGCAGACACAGGCTCCCTGCCTGCCCTGCGTCCAATCCGAACGCTGCTTACATGCTGCTGGCAGCATGAAAGCAGCATAAGGATTGCACGGAGCGCCCAGCTAGGGTCACTCCAAGGCGGTCTCCAACTTGGCAATGCAGTGCCGGGGTGGAGAGAACCTAGTGTGCATGTGTGTTTGGCCGGCCCAAGACAGCCGACCAAACATACATATGCACTGAGGGGAAGTGCTGTGCTCTCCCCTCGGTCCCTTTCATCGCCCGTGGCCCCACCCCTTTTACAAGAAAACGATAAACATTTTATTATTGTTTTCTTGTAAACGTTTTGCAGCTGCTGGTGGGGGTGCGACGCTCCTCCGTCATAGCTGAGGAGCCACCCCTGCCTTTCAGCTTGCCTTGAACCCAGGAGATTACACACCTTAAAGTGAATCTGTTACGGGGATTACACAATTAGGTACCTCATTCCGACTGTTAGCGTGTTTTACCTTATTTGGTCTTTTATACTTTATTGATAAGGGGGCGTGTTAGAGGTTCGATGGACATTTTGACTGCGCTTAGAGTGACTCACCATGGACACAAATTTTACTCATGACCTTAACCAGTAAGAAGATGACAAATGTAATGAATCATTATTGGAATATCTAAGTCAGTAAACTTCACACACTATGACCTATGTGGCCATGAACAACCACACCTTTTAGTAAAGTTAGAAAGTTTATTTACCTAGATTAACAATGCTAAAATTACGTAAATCAATCTCAGTACTAAATGACAAGCATATACAAACAACACAGGCTGACCAAAACAGCAGAAGAATCTCAATTTAGATAAAGCATTTATCATCAAACATTCAAGGGTTACGGTACAAACTAATAACAATAACTGTGTGAGAGAAATAACATACAATTGTCAGCAGACAAGAAAAACAACCTTTTGTTAATATCATTTATTATGACAGTGACACTCTAACTAACCCTCTAATTTAAATGGCATGTTTGGACTTCATGCAAATGGAAAAATCGACAAAACATAATTTGGAAAACATCTGACTAGGGTTCTACCAAAATAGCGGTTGGTACTAAAGACAAAATCTACAACAAGGACATATGCAGTTGTTATACCTCTCCTGTATGGATCAGCAAGCAGCAACTTCTTTGTCAGTGGGAAACTCGTCAAGTCTTCATTTGGAAAGGGGAAAGTGAAGGGGATTGGCTCAGTCAAGACTGGGCTCTATGATTAACTGAGCCAACTAAGCAAGGGCATCAACTACGGGAAACGGCATCAATAGCATTAACAATCAATAACAATAATTATGTGATAAGGCTAATGGCTAGGAAGGAAGGGCATCTGGAACTCTGTTAATTCTAATACTGTTAATTCTCATCTGTGTAGTCGGGATAAGTCAAAGTCATAAAGTATTTTCTCGCTCTCTCATTGGTCCATACATTGGTGTTTTCAATAGAACCAATAAAGTTTAATTCTTAAATTTATGATATAGTTAGACAGTCTTTCATATGTTGATGATTGGCCCCTCTTCTTTCCTTCCCATCACCAGCGGCTCTCCCAGTACTCAGAAGTTCCATTGTCATGTCCTGGGAACATCAGTTTCTCATGCACTAAAGATACAAATGTATCTACGGTTAGGGCATAGCAGTACAACACATGGTTCCCACAAGAAAGCTTGAGAAATTAGTTTGTTTAATGTTGCAATATTACATCTTGGTCAGCACTGTGTGAACAAGGAACAACAAACAAGTGTGTTCTCACTATTAAGTTAGAAAAGCATTTACAAACATTTATTTATGTCATGAAACTTAACCTGAGGCCTTGTCGACTAGGCCCATTATTTCACCATTACTCTATGCCTAGTAATTTTAAGCAAAACATTTCATTAATACGTTAATATGATCTAATAATTTTGTTATACATGTGTATATTATTTCTAAACTGTAAAAATCAATTTTTATTAATGCCGTACACGTAATGATTACCACCTAAGTGGGCACATTTCATAACACTCGATTTCTCTATATTAGCATAATTCATGTCCGATTCTTAGCTGCTTATCAATGCAAGTTCATTACTAATTAATTCATCTTTCACACGACCACCAGGGAAATGCCCTATGATTATTTTTTTATCTGGAAAAATGAATTGCCGAACTATGGCTTATGGTTTTCCCCACTGCGAAATTACCACTCTCTTTTGAGTTCATTAGGAATAAGTCATAGCCTACATATTGAAGTTTACACCCCTGGTTACAGATCTTACATATTTGTGACCCTCTACTGGTGCAAATTTCTACTGATAATGCCTGCTGAAATCTGCACTCTGGAAAACTATTGAAAGCAGAAAAGTCATTCAACTTGCAATGCTAAATTGGGTGCAAAAATGAGTTTTTGACTGATTTGGCCTTACCGTCCAATTCCTAATGACGGCCTAAACACTGTGCTGCTGCCACCCGTTCAGGCCTGTTTCTCATACAGGATAGAAGTAATGATGTGGCTTCCGTTATTGTGGGTGACAAAAAAACAAGTTGGCTATATTGTCTCGTTTTTTTTTTTTGTAAACTGCCTCTCGAGAGAGGCCAGACCCACAGAGCTGTCGCACAGATGTGCTTCATTCGTTTGTGCAAATGGTCTGCCTTCTCACCATATACTTGCTATGGTTCGGCGTGCATGGTCATTAACCCCAGCACCATCCCAACCACGAACTGTGGCACGTCAGTGCTGCCCTTTAACTTATTAATAATGACAAAAATGTGTTTTATCTAGTACTTGTCACATTCTCCTGCTTTGCAGAACTATAAACGTCTAGTGTTAATATCACCCAATACCATGGTAAGGTTTAAATGTCATATTCGAATCAGTGGCCTGCAGTTAAGGGACAGATTTCTTCATGTATACATTAATTCATCCAGCCATGCTACCACAGTGTGAGGGAGACTTGACCTGGGTGCAGCAGTCATGCAACAGTTGCATGTAATACACCCTTTTGTACTCGGCGGTTGGAGGACAGAGCAACTACTTCCTTGCATCTTGTTGACAGTGCTTGAAATGCGAGCAACGGGAGGCGGACCAGGGCCATAAGCTCACTTAAACAAGCATTGGCAAAGCCAATAGGTCTCACCCAATATGAAGGATGTGACGCTATGAGCAGTGTAGGCAGACAGGATGCCGACTATGGAACTGAGGAACCAGCCTCAACTCTCAACATCTCCTCAACACCATATGATTCTGGGCAAATCCCTTCATTTCCCCTGCCTTAAAAATAAAAATGACTGTGAAGTTGTATAAGTGTAACTGGTGCTCAGGTAAAGTGTCACATAATCGGGTTGAGTTTGTGGTATTTAAAAATCATAAAAAGGGAGGGGCAGAGAGAGATTAATTAAGTTAAATTAATCTGTACTTGGGTCATGCTCTGCTCAGCAACCATGGGCTGCCAAATTAGAAGGCAGCAAACGAGTGATTATTGGGCTAGCAAATGGAAAGTGATGGGCAAGCTAACAGCCCCTTTTTGTAGAGTTTTTTTTTTTTTACAGATACAATAGACCAATATCAAAACGCATGCGCGCGCTGTCTGCAGGCTCGACCTAATGAATGCAACAAACTGTTAATGCTACTTGAAATTAAATCTGATTTAAAGGCCATCTGTTTTCTGTTATCGTTCTGATCTGCCTACAGGTCTGGTGGTACTGCAGCACCTGTCACACACCACTAGTTCTAACACCTGTGATTGGGAGCGAGACAGACTTGCAGGGTTGGACTGGCCTATAGGACAGCCAGGAGGTGCCCATCGGGCTGGTCTGTCAGGGCAATGTTTGGGCCGGTGTTGTGGCTGTTTGTGGGTCTGTTTTATGGTCTGCTGAGTCGGTTTTTAGGTTGAGCACGGAAGCGCTTTGACTTGTTGTAAGTATTGTGTGCTTTTAACCATGCCCAACTCATGCCCATCACTTTTACTCTTCATGGGTTTCAAAAATCACTTGATGCCATTGTAAATGCTTTACGTTTGCCCCGCCTTGAGGCTGTTTTTGTCATGCCTTGCAGACTTTCCCGGTTAAATGGATTATTGCACGATTGCGATATACTTAGCGTGGGCAAATTATTATTTTTTGTCTCTCCCCTTCGTGCATGGCGCTCACAGTGTGAACAGGCAGAATAGCATGAACCTGATCAACAGTATTGGAGCGCTGGTCACATTGTTCACAATTACCTAATCAGAGTAATTTCTTGTGGCTCTCCTCTTAAAACACTTGAAATTGGTAAATTCTTCACATAAAACAGAAATCGTCAAAGTGTAAGCGGCTCTCCCAGTACAGCGGCACACAGCGGGAGAGCCAATACTACAATATTCACTGCACTCTGGAAACTCACCCCATAATGCTTTGGAGGGCATTACTTTTACAAAACATTTTTGCTCAGAACTCAGCCGGTGGCATTCCTAGGACAATAGAACCACCACCAAAATGTTCAGCACAACACGTTCTTTCTGTGTAGGTCATCTCTGGATCCCCACATTAGGTTAGTGGGGACCCCAAAATAATAAACCTGCCCACCACTCAGTATCTTTTCAAATACTTTTATGGTTGGAACTTTTGTTTTACAGCTGGGAGAAGTTATGTTGTATGAGCGTTGTTTGTAATATCATTGCAATAGTCCTGCTAGCCTAGAAAATGTGGAGTGCACCATGCTCTATAGTGGCTAAATGTATGGTTACACTGCATTACTTTCTACCATTCTTTTTTCATGTGGTTATGCTCTTCAAAGGCTGACTGTATGGTTACATGACCATGTTTCTTCCAAATACTATTTTTATTGTGGTGTCCTCTAGCGGCTGTTCTGAGTATTACAGCTGACATACTATAATATTCACTGCACAAATAGTTGCCCCATAATGCTTCGCAGGGTATTTATTACCTTTACAAAACAGTTTTGCTCATAACTCATCCTGTGGTGGTCCTAGGACAATCGGACCACCTTCAAAATGCTCGCTCTGTCTACATCATCTCTGGGTCCCCACACTAGGATAGTGGGGACCTCAAAATACCATTCAATGTCTTGTGCTTTCTCATGGATACAACTTTTATTTTACAGCTGGGAGAAGTTTTGTTTTAAATGCCATGTTTGTAATATCATTGCAGTAGGCCTGCTAGCCCTAAAAAATACCCTATAGGGGCTACGTATATGGTTACACTGCATTACTTTCTCCTGTTTGTGTTCATGGAATTATCCTCTCTAGGGGCTAACAATATAGTTACGTGATCATGTTTCTTACAAATGATATTTTGTTATGGTGCCCTCTAGGGGCTATTTTGAACATTACAGTCTAATGCCAAAAGTTTATTTCTGATAAAGGTTTATATGATAGTTCCATATGCTTTAATAGTCTCTCCTAATTAAAACGATTACCATAATTAAGGCCAATTTAACATCCTTATTACACTATGACTGTTTGAACACACTTGATATGTTTGGGCGGCCCGTCTAGTTTATTTTTTCTCTATGGCCAGCTTGTGTCTTTTTTGGGGCAATTGTGTTAGCGACCCATCAACTCTGATGGTGGGGTGGTGAAAATGTTAGTCAATTGGCATGGCATATTTAAATTAGGTAGCGAAATGGCAACATTTTCATTTTTTGCTGCAGATAGAGGAAGAAGGTAATTGGAAAGGCTTTAGTTATTTGCAGGGCCACTGGAATTATATGGCAGGAAAAGACAAAATTATGAGGCAGTGTTGACCAATTTATGTGGCATGACAAGTCCAGTTATGTATTTACAATGTCAATAGCTCTAACTCCAGCAAATGCGATACTTATTGCATTGCAAATGCTTGTTACTGTTGATTGCCTTGATATTAAACGAACATTGCGTGCAGCAAGCTTAAGTCCTTGTAGTCCCCACTTACACAGCACGTCTTTACCAAGGTCAGAACTGCCCCAGTTTACAAACACGGCCTACATTGTTAACTATATAATTCACTAATGGGAGCCCACTTTTATTGTGGTGCCCGCGCATATTCTCTTACCGCAGTCCGACCCGGCAGACTTGTAAAGCTTAGCCCCGTATTGATCACAAGTTTACGTGTAAATATACTCCGCTGGGGCGGAGGGGCGCCGAATGTTGCGGTCCTAGAACCTCCTCATCAGGCGTCTTACCGGTTTCCCGAGAGTACCTCGGAACAGGCTCGTACTTAGCGCTAACTTTGATGAAGCCGTGACCCGAGGAAGACCCGGAAGTGGGAAAATACTGCGTGCTCATAAATTATTTCTGGAGAAATTGTCAGACAGACGTGGCAGACGGGAGTTATGCTGGTCTGGGTGATTAAAAAACAGACAAGGAGGCAACTGTCACACGCGGTGCTGAGGCAGCAGGGAAGTAAATATACGTCCTATACTGTGTGAGTCACCCCTACACCCGGTGAGTGTAAAGCTTACTGCCGGGTGGAGGACAGGATTTCTTGTCCCGAGGGTGAGTTCTAAAATAAGCACTGTCACGTATTTTCAAATGGCAGGTTAGCTGCCTCCAGGAGCATTGGAGGTTTATATTTTCACATCTGTTTTCAGAGCCATAGTCTTGAGACTAGAGCAAGCCCCTTCACGTGACCGGGGATTAAAATGCTAGTTGCACAAGAACAGGAATTCCATAAGTAAAACATTTTAGGTCTGTCACAAACCGTTCAGAGCAGTCGTGCACTGTTGAAGTGTTCCGGGCACGAGCTTTGGTTATAAACACAAGAAGTTAAAGTAACAGACATATTTAGCCTTTAGTTGATAAAGAAAGGTTAAAGTAGTTTCATCCCTTCGTGTCTGCACTTTCTCCTTATTCTTTATATGTTCTCTAGGTTGCATGGGAGAGTATATGTGTCCCTCAAAACAAACAAAAACAAAGAAATAGGCAGGCAATAATTCGGAACTAAGTAAACTATCCTGTCGCTGCACCTGTAGTGCTTTATCTGAAAAAGTCAGTCTGGTGGGACGTCAGAGGGTCAGTTCTGGAAGATTGTCACACGGGGAAAAAAGTGCACAGTTCCACGCAGCCCCTAAACCATTTCCCCCACGTTTTACTTACAGAAGGACGTGAAGGGAAATGTGTTATGTCCAGATACTGGTATCTCTTCCGTTTCGCCCTCTCTGTGGGCCTTTAAGTTTTCCCAGCAGCCAACCAGAGCTAGCCCGAGACCGCAATGTGCTCCTGGGATTGCTGCATTAGTCGATTCTGAGTCTTTCCACTCAACAACTGGGTCTTTTATCAGGCTTCCGGGCAAGCACTAACATTATAATTATCCTATATTTTTCCGTTGATTGTTTTTCAGTAAGGTTCTCTTCTCATAACTGTCCCCACTTCTCTGGTTCCCGTTGCTTTTAGTTGTTAGTTCCTTTTCTCCACTCCACATGCCGAATGTGCTCTCCCTCTTCACACTCTCTCATCTTACTTTGCTACCGTTCCGGGCCTGTACATCAGTCCCTAAAAGCGATGCTCGTGACTTCACTTTTGTCTGATGCATGCTGTCCCTGTCCATGTTGTTTGACTTTGGATTTCAGCTGAGACAGCGTATGCTCTGTTAGTAAAATCATTTGTAACCGGAAAAAAAAGCTGAAGACTGACTCAAAACCCTTCCAGTACTTACCATTATTAACATTGGTTGGCTTTGACGTCACTCATGTTTCCTTGCTTCTTATTGTTCAGCACCTCCTGCTTCCTCCTGGGGTTGAAGCGTTTGTCGCTGGGGTCGAGCATAGACCAAATATAGCTTCCTGTCTGCAGCCATTGCCATTCCAGTGGCCTTGCACTTCTGCAGGATTTATTTTTACTTCACAAACTCAATAGGAGTGCATGTGTCTGCAGTCCCTCCTCCCTCCCTCTGCTGTCTGATTTTGATAGCTCCCTTCCATCTCCATCCCTCCTTGCATATGCAAGCACAATATGGCTTTGTCAATGTTTTTCTAGACAACCTGCACAGCAGCCTGGGCTGCTATCAGTGCTTAGTTTGTGCTTGTTGTTTCTGGTGCTGAGCACCAGCACTTACTTTTGAGGACCGGGGCTTATTCTTATGCCTCAAGCATTTGCTGCGAGCAAAAGACACATATGGGAAAGATGGATGAAAGGAAAAGCGTCACAAAGGGAGAAAGCAGAAAGCTGCAAGAGTGAGCTGAAGGGGTGGGGAGTGGCTTTATATGGATTAAAGAGGCCCGAGATGGCTTCAGTATTACGCCGCCTCAGTATGCCGTGCTCACACATTTAATTGCAGCAGCCGCATGTTTAACACAAGGGCTTTTGGCACCGGCACGTTCTCATTTACAAATTGAGCACTGGCTGCTGTGCAACATTGTAAAGAAATGGCTCCCTGTTGCAGTCACCCCCCACTTTTTACCTGATACTGATGCTGACTTGACTGAGAAGTGTGCTGGGACCCTGCTAACCAGGCCCCAGGACCAGTGTTCTTTCACCTAAAATGTACCATTGTTTCCACAATTGGCACAACCCTGGCACCTAGGTAAGTCCCTTGTAACTGGTACCCCTGGTACCAAGGGCCCTGATGCCAGGGAAGGTCTCTCAGGGCTGCAGCATGTCTTATGCCACCCTAGGGACCCCTCACTCAGCACAGACACACTGCTTGCCAGCTTGTGTGTGCTAGTGAGGACAAAACGAGTAAGTCGACATGGCACTCCCCTCAGGGTGCCATGCCAACCTCACACTGCCTATGGCATAGGTAAGTCACCCCTTTAACAGGCCTTACAGCCCTAAGGCAGGGTGCACTATATACCACAGGTGAGGGCATAGGTGCATGAGCACTATGCCCCTACAGTGTCTAAGCAAAATCTTAGACATTGTAAGTGCAGGGTAGCCATAAGAGTATATGGTCTGGGAGTCTGTCAAAAACGAACTCCACAGCTTCATAATGGCTACACTGAATACTGGGAAGTTTGGTATCAAACGTATCAGAATAATAAACCCACACTGATGCCAGTGTTGGATTTATTAAAAAATGCACACAGAGGGCATCTTAGAGATGCCCCCTGTATTTTACCCAATTGTTCAGTGCAGGACTGACTGGTCTGTGCCAGCCTGCTGCTGAGAGACGAGTTTCTGACCCCATGTGGTGAGAGCCTTTGTGCTCTCTGAGGACAGAAACAAAAGCCTGCTCTGGGTGGAGGTGCTTCACCCCTCCCCCTTGCAGGAACTGTAACACCTAGCAGTGAGCCTCAAAGGCTCAGGCTTCGTGTTACAATGCCCCAGGGCACTCCAGCTAGTGGAGATGCCCGCCCCCTGGACACAGCCCCCACTTTTGGCGGCAAGTCCAGGGGAGTTAATGAGAAAAACAAGGAGTCGTCACTGGCCAGTCAGGACAGCCCCTAAGATGTCCTGAGCTGAGGTGACTCTGACTTTTAGAAATCCTCCATCTTGCAGATGGAGGATTCCCCCAATAGGATTAGGGATGTGTCCCCCTCCCCTCAGGGAGGAGGCACAAAGAGGGTGTAGCCACCCTCAGGGCTAGTAGCCATTGGCTACTAACCCCCCAGACCTAAACACACCCCTAAATTCAGTATTTAGGGGCTCACAGAACCAAGCAAGACAGATTCCTGCAACCTAAGAAGAAGAGGACTGCTTAGCTGAAAAACCCTGCAGAGAAGACGGAGGCACCAACTGCTTTGGCCCTAGCTCTACCGGCCTGTCTCCCCCCTCCCCCCCCTTCTGAAGACACTGCTCAGGCGACGCTTTCCCCAGGGACCAGCGACCTCTGAATCCTCAGAGGACTGCCCTGCTCTAAAAGGACCAAAAACTCCCGAGGACAGCGGCTCTGTTCACCCAAGACTGCAACTTTGTTTCCAAAGGAGTAACTTTAAAACAACTGCGTTTCCCGCCGGAAGCGTGAGACTTACTACTCTGCACCCGACGCCTCCGGCTCGACTTGTGGAGAACAAACACTTCAGGGAGGACTCCCCGGCGACTGCGAGACCGTGAGTAGCCAGAGTTGCCCCCCCCTGAGCCCCCACAGCGACGCCTGCAGAGGGAATCCCGAGGCTCCCCCTGACCGCGACTGCCTGTCTCCCAGATCCCAACGCCTGGTAAAGACTCTGCACCCGCAGCCCCCAGGACCTGAAAGATCGGAACTCCAGTGCAGGAGTGACCCCAGGAGGCCCTCTCCCTTGCCCAGGTGGTGGCTACCCCGAGGAGCCCCCCCCCCTCGCCTGCCTGCATCGCTGAAGAGACCCCTTGGTCTCCCATTGATTTCCATTGGAAACCCGATGCGTGTTTGCACACTGCACCCCCTGGTGCCCTACCAAACCCCCCTGGTCTGCCCTCCGAAGACGCGGGTACTTACCTGCTGGCAGACTGGAACCGGGGCACCCCCTTCTCCATTGAAGCCTATGCGTTTTGGGCACCACTTTGATCTCTGCACCTGACCGGCCCTGAGCTGCTGGTGGGCTACCTTGGACCCAAACTTGAACCCCGTAGGTGGTTTACTTACCTGCAAGAACTAACAAACTCTTACTCCCCCTAGGAACTGTGAAAATTGCACTAAGTGTCTAGTTTTAAAATAGCTATATGTGATTTATGTGAAAAGTGTATATGCTATTTTGATTATTCAAAGTTCCTAAAGTACCTACCTGCAATACCTTCATTTGAAGTATTACATGTAAAATTTGAACCTGTGGTTCTTAAAATAAACTAAGAAAATATATTTTTCTATACAAAAACCTATTTGCCTGGAATTGTCTCTGAGTGTGTGTTCCTCATTTATTGCTTGTGTATGTACAACAAATGCTTAACACTACTCCTTTGATAAGCCTACTGCTCGACCACACTACCACAAAATAGAGCATTAGTATTATCTCTTTTTGCCACTATCTTACCTCTAAGGGGAACCCTTGGACTCTGTGCATACTATTCCTTACTTTGAAATAGTGCATACAGAGCCAACTTCCTACAAACATGAACTAAAGCAAAGAAGAAAGCAACACTGGCTGCATCATAGCACTTTTTCCCCTTTACTTTAAGCCATGTTGTATAGCAGCTCCTGCTGTACAGATTGAGGGGATTTACCGCCAAACTGCCCCTACATGGCTTAAAGCCTATTAAACACCAGGGGTTATTCTTTTTATTTTTTTAATATAAGGAGGTGGTGGCCTGTCAAGTTTTACTAACCATATAAATTTGTGGGGCTGTTTGGGTGTTTCGCCCCTAAGGATCATAAAGTCTGCTAGACCCATGGGAAATGGTTAAAATAAAGAATGGGGTGGGGATCAGCCCACATCGGGCCATACCTCCCCCACAAACTGGGTATACATACTTGACCCATGGCACCATCGCTTCAGTACCTTCTGGACCTGTGGATACTCTGCCAGGAAGCAGAACTGCTGTGTGTGGACTGCCACTCTGCAGTGAAGAAGCTGCTGCCTTGCTGTGCTGACCTGCTGCCATCTCACCTGGAGTGGAACAACTGGACCAGGAACCCATCTTGAACCCAGGACCCCAGAGTGATCTCAGCCTCAGGGACATAACAGGCTCTCCACAGCCCTTGAACATGTCTTTAACAAGCTCCGGGCTCCAAAGTGATGCCTCTCAGGTCCTGGACCCTTGGAATCCAGCGCAAGCAGCGGCAAGTTTGTCTTTTCGCATAGCAAGCACTGTCTGCCCACTGCAAGGCTCCAGCCCGTCCGTCCACAATGCTCTGCCTGCTCGTCACGCACCGCAGACCATTGCCAGTGATGCTTTCTTTGCCCTTGGCGAACTTCTTCCCTAGTAAAGGACTCTTGGCTCAATCCTTGAGAAGGTAAAACTTCAGCGGTAATATCCTGGGACTGTATCTGATCTGCACTCCAGCGTGGTCGAGTTGAACTTCTGACCTGGTGCAGCGTGACCTGATTGTCATGGTTAGTGCTTTATGCTTTTAGGCGCTATATTGCAGGTTATTCTTTAAGAATTCACAACTCCGGTTCTACTGAGTGGATGTTTGTCATTTTGATATTTTTTATTTATTACATTTTGTTCTATTATTCTAACCTGGTGTGGAATCTTTTTGTGTTTGATGTTTTCAGTGTTTTGCTTTTTGAAGTGTTGCACAAATATTTCACATACTGCCTCTAATGTAAGCCTGACTTCTCTGTGCCAAGCTATCAGAGGGTGAGTACAGATTAATTTAGGGTTTTCTTGATGCTTATCCTGACTAGAGTTGTGGTTGCTATTTGAACAGGGCTCATACCCCAGTCAGCCAGTAGCCCAATTTCTAACACTGCAACAAACCAGGTGGATGGAGAGGACCTAACCATGACCGAAGAGTTCACATTCATAGGGGTAGTATCAGACAAGGTGGAGGAGCAGGGATTGACGTTAGGAGCAGACTGAGCAGGGCCAGGAATGCCTTTAGAATACTGAACAATGTGTGAAGGTCATACCGAACAATGTGTGAAGGTCATCTCAATACAGCACAAGACTCAAGCTGACGCTTTAGCAGAGCAGTGTTCTGTCCACACTCTTGTATGGAACAGAATGCTGGTGAATGATGAAAAGTGGCATCTCCACACTGTCAGCTTTTCATAAAAGTAATATGAAAATAATTTTACACATTTTCTGGCTATGAACCATCTCCAACTAGGAACTCCTCACTAGATGCAAGCAAAAGAGCATGGGCACCATCATTATTAGAAAAAGATGGCGATGGATAGGACACACTATCAGAAGAGAACAAGATTCCATCACAAGAACAACCCTCGTCTGGACCCCAGAACAGAACAGAGGCAGGCCAAAGAACTACTGGAGGCACACTGTAGAAAGATATTTGAAGACCCCGAACCACAGCTGGGGCACTGCACAAAAACTTGCTCAAGACAGACAGAAGTGGAGGCCCTTTGTTGCTACACTACATGCCAGTCCGCGTAACTGGCAATAAGTAAGGGGACTGCAGCACTTCTTGTGCCATCCACTACAGTGGAGGTACAAACATGGCTTCAGGCCTACCGTTATAGCCTGTCTATAGCATCATTAAAACTGCAATTTAACCTTAAAAAATAAACCCTTAAGGCAGGTCAAACATCCCTTTTTATGTTTTGAAAAGTCACTATAAGTAGGCCTTTTAGCCCACAAGGCGGGATGCATGTATTTAAAAGTAGGACCTGTACAGAAATTTAATGTTAACATTTCCATACAGTTGGGGGGCGTGGCTACCGCCCAAGATGGTGGTTGTGTAAACAAAAGGCTCCAGTACCCAGGCTCTGCAATCTACCAAGCAGCAGTGCAGCATCGGCCACTAACAGAGCTTCCCCAGTCTTGTTGGCCCATAGCACATCAGATTTAGCCACCCAGTGATTGTGATCATGGCCGGGACCCCTTTAGTCCAGAGGGGATCACTGGCAGATCTTGCAGCCATTTTGTTGGCATTGTTGGCTGATTGCGGCCGCCACACCAGAGATGTGGGTGAGCGGCTGCGGCTTGTGCCACGTGGTAGTGCATGAGTTCCTGGGCCAGTGGCCGAGGCTGTGCCTGCCTCCTCCGGTGATTTGATTGGCACTGCCGATTGTGTGCAGGCAGCGGGTGGCAGCAAGGAGCGACTGTGACGGTGCCGGTCATGCCTGAGTGCCGGCGCTGGTGCAGGGGTTGTAGGAGACTGCCAGACCCAGATTCTGCAGCGCCTGCTATTGCTCGACGCCCATCTCAACACCCATAAGAGGTAAAGGGGCCCGATGCTGCCTCCTGTTGCCTGTACTGTGTAATGCAAGAACTCTAGGACTTGATGCATTGTAGGGTTGCACAGCGGAGCAGTGCGAATGCCAGTGGGGCTGCTCCCGGTGTTTGAGGGAGTGAAGTGATGCCCTCAGTGCTCCCATTTAGCCATGTTTAGGCCTCTGAACAACTGACATTGACCCAGTGGGCCTGGCTTACTCTGCTGCAGAGGATGCCACATTGCCGGTAAAACAGACAAAACCCTGAATTCGGTCCTGGGAAGATGCATAACGTTACCTGCATTGGTGCCATTGTGGACCATCATACTTTGAAACAGTCAGTGGACTGACCAACTGTGATGGCCGGAGTTAGTGCAGAGGAGTAGTCCCAGTTGTGCTGCAGGTCACTACCATCTGAGTCTCTTACAGCAGTGTCCTGTTTAATCCCCTAAGGAAGAAAGCTATTAAATGTGTACAACAGCTTGCATAAAATGGGCACCAATACCTGATATAACCAGGAGTGGAGGAGTACACCGATACAGGCACAGGTGCTGATTGTGCTGTCATGCGCAGACTGACAGTCTCTATACTCTGTAAGTCAAATTGATGCCTCGCCAAGATGCAGAGGACCGGCGTGGTTCACGGTGTGAGCCTTGAGTGCTGCTTACCCGTAAGACTGTGATAGTCATGGGCTGCACTAAACCTAGGGCGACCACTGCGGACAGACAGGTGTTGTCTGACTTTGCACGTTCCGTGAGTCCCACAATGTAGACACTAGGGGACGTGGTTTCCTGTACAGCTCTACCGGTACAGCCTGACAAGCTTGACATCATACTGCAGGAAATACGTGACTACCTCCTGACCTTGGAACAGCGTATGGGGGCTATAACTTTTGGCATCAATATTTTGTGGACAACCAATGCAAACTGTCAGACAAGGTTAAAACAAATAAAAAGGCTCTGTCCAAGAGTACTCCAATTTAGTCAGAACATTCCATTCACATGACACACCTGCAACAGCAAATCGACAGGCTCCAAGATTGCGTCAAGGACACCGAATGCAGAGCACTAAGAAACAATGTCAGAATAGTTGGCCTGCCGGAGGGAATCGAGGGCCCCAAAGCCACCCTATATATATGGAAAACTGGTTTCGCACTGCAGTGGCCCCCACTGGTCTGTAAGACTGGTTCATGGTGGAGAAAGTACATTGAGTTCCTACAAAGAAAGCAATTCCTGGAGCACTACCTTGCCCCTTCGTGGCCAGAATACTCAATTATAAAGACCGGCATGCACTATTACGGGCACAAGAGAGAGCACCCATTCTCCAAGATGATGCAAGGATCTCACTATTCCTGGACTACACTGTCGTTGTTCACCACAGGTGCTCCTCCTTCCAAGAAATTAAGAAACAGCTGAGATCTCTGAACCTGCAGTACGCCCTGCACTTCCCCGCTCTCCTGAAGGTAATACACAGCTTACGCACTCTCTTCTTTCATACCCCAAAAGACACTTGGGACTGGCTAGAATAAAATTTCCCTGGCTGGCAAGAACAGGTTCCGACACATCCAACAGTCTCTAGGCCACTGTGCAGCCGCCACATGAGACAGTGCCCCTCCCCGCGGATGGGCCAGAGTGCGGCTCCCTCTCTGAAGCAAGTTAAAGAA
Organism: Pleurodeles waltl; assembly: GCF_031143425.1. Classification (NCBI taxonomy): domain Eukaryota; kingdom Metazoa; phylum Chordata; class Amphibia; order Caudata; family Salamandridae; genus Pleurodeles; species Pleurodeles waltl. The sequence continues at coordinate 894,835,673 of NC_090439.1, forward strand.
GATCAACACGCAACAATCACATCTGCCTCCTCACTGCGGCTGCACACTGAGCCCACTAGCTCCTGTACATCACACGATCGTAACTCCGATTCTGAATCTACCAGTAGCATGGCGCTATTTCCATGTATAACCCCTCAGATGGTGCAAGGCTTGTAAAGCTGAATCATGAAACCATCCAGAGAAAACTGATCATCACTCAACTTCCTTCTTCTCTCTTCAGTACAGATTTGCAAAGATGGTAAGAACACCCAGAGCACAACCAGAGTGCACACTTCTATACAGACATGCCCAAGTGCAATTACTGACGACCATGATTGTCGCCTGCTGACCCCGCACACGACTGGTGCGGCGGTGGGAATGCTTATGAAGCCTTAATGTACTGTATCCCATGTTTGGCCTGGGTCTAGGTAACTGTTACCTAATAGTCAGACGTATGGAGGTAACCTCCACTAGACAGGGCCACATACGTAATGTACGCCAATGGCCCCATAGCATAGGCATGAAAACCATCATTACAAATGTTTTGGTTAATAATCAAGTTGGGTCAAGTAGTTCAATGAATCCTGACCTTTGTTATTAGGGATTAATAGTTGTTGGTTTGTTATTAGAGAACACCAATAGCCTTAGTAGACAGCATGGGTACATGGAAATAGGGGACACAACGACAGGGAGGATGAGGTCCTTGTTGCAACTACATGTGGCAACGATAGTACATAACTACAATATAATCACTTGGAATTTATGGGGGATGGGTTTGGTCCCTAAAGAACATCGAGTGCTGACATACCTAAACAGACGGCGGGCACATATTGTGTTTATGCAGGAGACACAGCTTGCTGGGCATGAGGTCCCAAAACAACAAACAAAATGGTGGGGACAACTATACCACACTTCCTATACTGTCTTTGCTAGGGGTGCAGCAATTTGCAGGTGGGCATCCATCAGAAGAGGATTTGCCGTGCCATCACCAAGCAAGTGTGGACCCTGGGGGTCTATGCCCGGTGGAGCGCCCACTGCAGAAAGTGGTGGGAGGACCTGAGACGCTGGGCGAGGAAGACCGGTGAGGTCCAGCTGGGGATGTTCTCCCAACTAGGGAGGGGTTCCCAATGGACGCTGACTCCCCTTATGTCCAGCACTTCAGGCGTACCCTGAGGTGGATGGGCGCTTGAAGGCAGCACAGCAGCCACAAGAGGGTGAGTTCGCATTCATACTTAGGTTATGTGGTGACTGATAGGTGCAGGCTGTGCAGTGTGTGAAGGCTGTGGAATGTGTGGAAGGTAGCTACTGTCGGACTAGGCTTGGGACACATAAAGGCCGGATGTGCTACATCCATTTGTTAAAATGCTGTGCAGGATGTGAGTTGAGGTTAACTTAACTGCTAAGCAGTATCGATGACATGGCAACTGTGTAGTAGATGAGCAGGGTACTTGATGTGGACAGGGTTCCTACTTCTGGAGTACACACACATTGTACTCCCAACTATCCAAACAGTGTGGTGGGGCCATATCCCTATCTGCTGTTTGCTGGCATGTGGTGTATGTGTAGTCTGCGAAGTCCGAGGTTTCACATCACACAGCTATATGTGCATGGGTTATGTGGCTGTGCAAGTATGCTTCCAAACGCCCATAGAGTATTAAGTTTGGGTCTTGTGATCGTCAAGAGCCATGACCCAATGGGCTGGTTCAGCCATATGTTGAGGGTATGGCTTTCATCCTGTACAGGATTGAATGTGTGTCAGCATGAGTGAAACTCTTGTGCATGACTGAGGTGGCACGCATGGGCTGTTATTGGAGTGGCATGTGTGAGTGATGGCATGTAATGACATGTCAGAGTATGTTGTGGTGACTTTGTGGCTGTTGTGCTGGCATTGACCAATTGCTCCCTGTCTCTCTTTCTCCCACTCTGTCTCTCACTGTACCACCCTCCCTCCCTCTCCTCCTCTGTCGTTGTGTGCATCAGCATTATCTGGCGAAGGAGAAGGAGAAGGGGCACCAGTGAGTGGGGAAGCTGCATCCCACGGGACCCAGGAGGCTGGTAACAGCGGAGCCGAGGGGACCAATGGGACGGAGGGCGAGTGGAGCACCACGGGGGAGAAAGCAACATCTACACCATCATCTGATTCTTCCTCCGATGGCGACACCCTGGTGAGGGCGGATCCTTCAGGCCCTATACCTGCACCATCCTTGTCCGCCACCCCCCTTACCAGCACCGCCCTCCCTGTAGCTCCCCACCCAGTTGTTCGTTCCCACTCACCCTGGAGGGTGGGCATCTCCTTCACCCCAGGCACCTCTGCCCCTGCCCCAGTCAGCCCTGCTGCCCTCAATGAGGAGGCTATTGACCTCCTGAGGTCCATCTCTGTTGGGCAGACAGACATTGTGAATGCTATCCAGGGACTGGCATCCCAAATGCAACTGTCAAATGCGTTCTAGGAAAGCATTCACGGTGCCCTGTCTGCTCTTCAGAGATCGTTTCAGGCTCTGGCCTCCTCATTGATGGCAGTAAGTGTTCCTTCCTCTTCCACCCCCCCCCCCTCCAATTACTTGTTCCCATTCCCACATCCCTCTCTCATTTCCCATCCAAAGCACACTTATATTCCAGCATGCATCCCCTACAACAGACCCAGAGCGCAAGGACAATCGCATGCACCACAAACGCCACCACCGCCATGCATACACCCACCATTCAGACGCGCACACAACAACATCCACTCCCTACACTGACTCCCCCACCTCCTCCTCCCTCAAAGTCACATCGCCACTCACACATGCAGACACCACATGATCAGTCCCAGGTCCAGCCACATGTACCGTTACCACAACAGCAGACACCCATACAAGCACCCCACACACCACATTCGCACGTACCACAACAGTCAACACAACCACATGCAGCACATCTACACTACCTGCACACACACCCCCAACATTCACTCACACATCCCCCTGCCATCTCCCTGTCTCCTCCCAGAACACCTATACACCCACACTCATCCACCCAACGCACACCCAGCACACACATATCATACACCCACGCACCAGCACCCAAACCACATCCACGTAAACACCTGTCAAACATCCCCTCTCCCTCCACTCCCAAACGCCTTACCCATGACCTACCCGCTGCCTCTCTTCCTGTCCCCTGGTCCAGTCCCTGTTCACCCCAAACGCCCTGCTGCCCTTGCCAGATCCCTGCCTTCGACCTCCCTGTCCTCCTCTGGGCTGAGCCATGCCCCGCATACAGCAGTCTGCAGTGCTGCCACAGCAGGCACACCTGCCCCTCACACCTCCAGCCCTGGTAGCACTCCATCTGAGTCCCCTGCTGTCGTGGCCTCCACTACCGTCCCACCAAAGAAGGCAGGAAAGAGGGGCAAGGCTAAGGCGTCACCCCGAAAGCAGGACAGTAAGGAGGGGAAGCCGAAAAAGAAGAGTAGGGACCCCCCCCCCCTACAAACCCAGATCACCCCCTCCACACCCCTCCCCCCCCCCGCCCCATCCCTGAGGTGCCTGCATGCCCCATTGATGCCCCTGCCCGTGGAGGTCTGCACATTGCAGTCAGGAGTCAAGTTGGGCACTCCTTATATGCCCGGTGTGCCAGGGACATTTGGACATTAATGCACTGGCCCTTGTGCCATTTTGTAAATTGTTGTTTTATTTATGTATTTTATATTTCATATTATATTTATCTACAATGGCACCGTTGGTGTCAATGCTACATAGTTTGTCCTGGTGTACCTTGTTTATGTATGTGTGGTGACTGTGCGTCTGTGAATGTGTGTGTGTGTACTAATGTCCTTCCCTCCAGTCGGTGCTAGGCTGGGGTACTTATGGCTGGTGTCTGTTGGCGTCACTTGTCCTGGATGTCAATGGCCAGCAGGAACACTCGAAAGACTTAAAATTTGCGTGCCATGCCGCCTACGAACGTTCCTGTGTTCCAGAAGGTGGGTGCTTCATTTAACGCTGTTAGTTTCAGCCATGGTTTTCAAGGCGGTTAGACCATCCTGGAAGTCCTGGCGGTGTGCAACCTTGTAATACGGTAGGTGGAAACTGTCTGACTGCCGGCCTGAAGAGGCCTTCCACCGGCAACAACGGCTCGTCCACAATGGCGGTCCGGACGGAAACTTGACTGTGTTCTGCAGGTGCCTTCCCAGTACTCATAATATAGCGGTCTATACCACCAGGCCCACAGCGGTGCCACCGCCGTTTCCACCACTGACCACCAAACCCGTAATGAAGGCATGAGTCTAGACAAATGAGAGCGACGCTTCCACCTGAACTATATCTATGGTCACCTACAGGAATCAACTCAAATAACACTGGCTTCCCAACATGTTAAGGGTGTAACATACCCCAAGTCTTGTTGGGTATTTAATTGCACAGTCAGTTATTTTCTCCAAAGACGCACAATGTAACCTGCCGGAAATGAACGCTGTTGCCATGGGTTAGGGACGGGAGGATATAGTTAAGTTATGTATTGTTCCTATGTCAACATATCTGTAATTTTGCTAATCATTTTTATGACTCTCGATATACATGAAAATGTTCCACTATAAGCTTTAAACTATATTGGCATGTCTATTTGGACTGGCGACAAAATGTGATCTACTACAAAATTTGTGGGAAAAAACATGGTCATACAGTGACTAGCTCCCAAAAGCTATTTTTCACTGTGGCAGGCCTCGCTGTCCTATGTTGAAAACCAGAGTAAAGATTACAATTCTATACTGAATATCGAGAATGAAACAAGCTAGAAAAACAATTAGAAAACTATTTTAATAGTTATTAAAAATCAAATTCAAAAGTTGGATATTAAATAAATGTTAGGTAAAAGTTACTTTTAGAAAGTTATCTTTTCAATGCCTGACGTTCTGGGTGGCTAATTTGGCCTCTCTAGTTTTTCCCTGCCCGTAACATTAAACATTATAAGCTGAAGCTCAGTTGTTGGCTCTGCATATTGCATGTTTTGGACAACCAACAAACACTACATTCCTGCGATCAGAACGTTCTGTTGACCATAACTGTATATAACCTATGTAAATTGAAAAGTGGGTCAAAAAAATCTTTCATTACATTTTTATTTCAATTATTCGTTTTTTGTGATAACCCAGAGAGATTCACACAAATCTCCCCTTGCTTAATTTGGTATTTTGTCTACTTTTCTGAATTGTATAACTTTCCTGGTTCACTAATGGGTTTCAAACCAAACTGAAAGCAGGTGAAAACTACACAAAATAGGAAAACTAGATTACCACTTAGAAAAATGTAAAAACTCTGCCATCTACTACAATCTAGGAAGAGGAATATCCTTAGCATAGCACATGTTTTGTTAATTTGATTTTTTATTAACAAAGAACACACCCACACTTTTTTGCATTGTACTATTGTACTCTAAAAAGAACATTTGCTATTTTATTTGCTATTTTCTCGATTCCATCCAGGAGAATCCACAATCCCTTGGTATTTTAGAATCCCTAGCATGAGGGGAAATAAGGATGCAAATTTGGCCTGGATACCTTTATGGGGAAAAAAGTTGTGAAGGCTTATGTGTAAAGTACTCCATACATTAAAAAAATGTTCGGCATTGAGGAGTAATGGGTTGGGAGGGAAAGCCACAGAAGTAAGGTATTCAAGAGTTAATAATGGCTGTACATACAGCAGCAATATTGAGCATATATGCAGTGCACATATGGTGGCATGTTCTAGTTCACTCGTGGTTGCTGTGGGAGCACTGGAGGTGGTAAAAAGTTAATGTTTGAAAGCCAACATTTAAACAAGATTGCAATGCAGTGATACAATTTAGTGTAGTAAAGTGAAATGGTGTGCAAGAAATCTGAAAGAGTCTTTGTCGTGCTTTTAAAGGACTTGCACTATATCCTTTACTTACCTTTACAAATCTTGTGGTGGCTCCACTTGTACTTTCACTCTTAGAGCCAACCCAGAGCGCCCACTTAGCGCTCTATAGGAAATTCCTGGCTTGCCCACCTCTGCTATGCATCCCAAGGATGCAAGGGGCTTACACGGACAGCTCGTCAGCAATGCTTTGGAACTAAAGACAACAGAAGATCAATGGAGACCCAAAAGTTCTTAAAGTAAAACAATATAACATCACTTGTACTACATAAGACTGTACCAAGAAGCCAATGTTTTGGCACATATGCAATTAGAAATAGAGGTTAGCCTCAACAGGTTCAAATGTTTGTCTTTTTGTAGCTGTTTGCTGGTCTCTGTTTAAAGTTAACATACACACACACACACACACACAAAGCCTGTGTGTCGGTCTTTAAAGATTTCTTTCAAAACCTCTGTATTAGTGTTGGAAATCGTGCTTGGTTTAAGATCACAGAGATGATGCACGGTGTAAGAAACCGTTGAGGGTTTGGAGGCCCCACTCAGATAACAACCACAGTCATTGTCTGTGAACCACAAAAAGTCAATAAATTAATCTGTGCTTAACCATCTGGCAGCTTGGCACAAAGCAGTCAGGTTTAACTTGGAGCCAATGTGTAAAGTAGTTATGCAGCACACAACCTGAAAACACAACACCAGAAACATTTCAAACCAATTTAAAAAAACAGAGTAAACTGTAATAAATAAAATGATACCAGAACAACAAAATTCCAATCAACAAAACCATGGGTATTCAATTTTAAAGGTTTTTTTTGGTGAAAATAGCATCTAAAAGCACAAAGCATCACTTGTGGTCATCTGGTCGTGTTAGACCAGGGGAAAGTCGCAGCTTCAGGCCGTCTGCAATGAAGCGCAGGTTGGATATAGGGCCGAGAGTCCTGCTGAAAGAGTCACCTTCTCAAATGCTGATGCAAAGAGTTCCGTTCGCGGTGGAGGAGGCAGCAAGAAGCAGGGAGAGCATTGTGGATGGTTGTCACTGTAGTGCAAACAGCAGAACAGGCCTCACTCGCTCTCATCTCAATACCGCAAAGAGCTGAGCATCATGGACGTTTGTTGCTGGAGCACAGTGGGGTGCCTGCCTGTAGCCTTAAGTACACATCTGCACATTGGCGGTCATCACGGGTGGCAGAATTGCTGCTCAAAGGGACCCGTTCACAGTTGCAGAGGGCTCAAACTTAGGGATTTCAGTGTTTCTTCTTAGGAGGAGCTCAGACTGATGCCAGCCAAGGATCTAGGACCTGAGGGACACCTCTTGAGGATCAGGATCTCACTCCATCAAAGGCCAGCAGTGCTCAGGCAGGTCCAGTTCCTGGTCCAAGTAGGTCCAACTGTAGCAGGTTAGCTAGGCAGTTGCACGTAGGGCTTTGGAGCTTGTTCTGTCCTTGTAGCTTATGTAGCCAGAGGACCCTTGGAGTCACTCAGGGTAGCCTGGGATGAAGTTAAGCAGGTCCATTCTTCCTTCTCAGGCAGCAGGGCAGTCCTCCTTCTGTATTGTCCCCAGGTCCAAGAGGATTCTCTTCAGTGACTCTGGAGGTCCAATATTTAAACCTGGTGCCAAACGTGTTTTGGGCGTGGGGGACACCCTGTTCTACCCCCACATCTGGTTCTGGAAAGTTCTTGCCTTCCTTTGTCGTTCCTCCAAGAAGTCTGGGTTGACAAAAGGCTAGTGCCAAGGTGGCTTTGTGTGTGCTGGCGGCAATCCCTTTGAACTGCAGGTGAGGCAGGGTACAGCTCTGCCCTTTACATCCTGGCGATATGGCCTATCCTTCCACATCTAGGGCCTTTGTGTCGCTGTCTGGGAGGAATACACAAACATCAGCAGCAAGGCCATTGACAGTCATGTGACCCAGGACACTGGCAGAAGGCACAAATGGCTGTGATAAGAAAATGCAATCTTTTTAGAAGTGGTATTCCCACAATTGTGACTTAGGATCTGACTTTACCATTAAAGAAGGTTTAAAAGTACAATTCACAAGAGCGTATACAAGATATCTCTATCTGCTCCTAATCCAAAGCTATGACTTATTAAATGTAATAAGGTAACCTAATGTTAGTCAATGGGAGAGATGTACCTTACGACAGTGAAAACGACTTTACGAGTTATTCACCACCTGGACATGAAAAACTAAAACCCATATGTCCCACTTTTTAAATATAATGCACCTTGCCCTATAAGCTTTTAGGGCCTACCCTATGAGTGACTTATAAATATTTAAAAAGGAAGGACTAGGCTTGGTATAATGTTTATTTTGTCAGGTCGAAATAGCATTTTAAAACTGCACTATAGGCTGTAATAGCAGGCCTGAGACGTGCTGTTTTAGTGGGTGGCATGAGTGCTGCAGGCTCACTAATAGCATGTAGTTCCCAAGCCCTGGGTACGTGTAATACCAAATACTAGGGACATACAAGTAAATTAATGGGCAAATCAGGTGTAGGCCAATTTTACCACATTTTAAAAAGAGGGCACTAGCACTTTAGCACGGGCTAGCAGTGGTAAAGTACACAGAGTCCTAAAGCCAACAAAAACTAATTCAGCGTAGCAAAAGGAGTGAAGGCAAAAACCTGGGCGAGAGCCTGCTCTGACTGTGTATATTTTGGTAGGCCTCAACACTGGACCTTCACAGCTGACCTTCAGGAGTTTTTTTCAAATAGCCTTAGTAGCGAGTTCTGTTTTGTTCAGGAAAATTTGTCAAATATCCACTGGTGAGAGGACACATTGATAAAAGAGTGTGTGAAAATAGTTACACACACCATCAGCCAATTTTTAGTGTACCATCAGCCAATTTTTCTTTTACCATTTTTCCAACATCCTTCATCTGAGTTACTCCTCCATGTCATTTGCTTTTGTATTTGAATTACAAAACAACTCCTACTTCAATAGGTGTTTTTATCTGCAGATGAGTTAACTGGCGGGGGAGTTTAGAGACTCCGAGATGGGTCTATGGTCCTCTTTACATTTTTAGGAGGTGGGTTCTAAATTAACTAAACGTATAGGAGAAATGTAAAGTACCTCCATTGCTCAATGAGCAGCTATTTTTGGTGGCAACCCACCTCTTCTCTGGAGAGACGATAGATCTGGAATAGAAGATTAACAACTTGGACAAAATAATTGTCAACGTAATTGATTATTAGCTTGCACGAAAACAACGTAATTTCCCCCCTTTGGGGAGGTACGGCTGAGGTGGCCGCTGCTGGAGTCACACTTTGTTCAGCTATGTTGTACTACAGACATTTTGCCTTCAAGCGGATGGAATGTCTGCCTAGAGACTGGCTGCAAGCAAATGATCCTGGGTGTACCTGGTGAAAATGTCAACAAGACAGGAATGAATTAATGAAAAGAGCTTCTATAGCGCACAATGGCCTGCAAAACGCATCATGGTGTTTAAGGATGATCAGCAGATACTGTCTCAAAGAATCTCCTAGATTTGTAGCAAATAGCTTCTTTTACGGCTTGCAAAATGTAAATAGTGGAAACAGTATTTATGTTGAAAGGGAGGATGGATAGGACTGGGAGGCTCTGATTTCATGTTACGTATTTGCTTTATTAATTGTAGGCCTTAAGTTAGCGAGGTCTTAGGCCTAGTTGCACAGCCTCATGTTAAGCTGCACTGTTAACACTGTGAAAAATGTTCGCTTGAAGAAATTAATACATGAATTGTCTTCCACTGAGTTGACCAAACGCTAGCAGATGTTTTTCTTTTCTTTTTCATGAGAACTGCTTCCTAGAATGCTGAGAGTGCTGTATTAGCTACTGTTACATTCTATAGTGTAGTGTGTGAGAAAGCGATGTTCCCAGGTGCTAACCATGGATGCACTGACTGAAGGCCAGAGGGATACAAAATTGTTACCTGACAAGCCTGACCATGGGAACAGAAGAAGAGGAGCCAATCATCAACATGTGAAAGACCGTTTACTTATTTCTTAGATTTGAAGTTCTACCTTCATTGGACTAAAAGTAAACGTACGATTCTTGACCAATTGCAACATGGGAAGTGTTTTAGACAATTTTAACTTATCCCGACTGCACAGAGGAGATGCGAGCCATTTCGATCATTCTCACCTTCCATGCTCATTCCTATTTTGATTCTCCTACTTAGAGAATGCTACCTTTAACTTTATTGCTTAAATTTCTGAATCTGAAGGCTGATCCCTTTGACTTTGCTTTCAGATGGTTCAGGTAGCTTTGAGTCCCTGGTTCTGAACCACTCCCTTTCATGGTCCATTGCTGATGCTGACCGAACAGATGTCCAACTGACCTAGATAATCGCAGCTTGCTGATCCATACTGAGGAGAGGTATAACAAAATACTATTGTTGTTGATGTGATTTGTCTTTTGTTTCTAGGTTCCAATTGCTTTTTTATTAGAGCCATAGCTAGATGTTTTCCAAATTTATTTTGACTAAATTGTTTTGCATGAATTCCAAACATGCTATTCTAAGTGGAAGGTTAGTAAAGGAAATTGTAAAAGTGCTAATAGGTTGCTATTAATAAATAGTTGATGTTACTCAGTTGCTGAATCTAGGAGGATGCTTTTTCGATTGCGCAGCTGTTCTTGCTTTTGATTTGTACTGTAACTCTTGAATGCGTAGTAATTCATGCTTTAGTCAAATTGAGATCCTTTAGGAAATTTGGTCAACCAGTGTTTTTTTTGTATGTATATCATTTGATTTTGAGGTTGTTACGTGATATTAGCATTGTAAATATAGGGAAATAAACCTTCTAACTATTGGTTGATACTGTTAATGATTTGTATCGAAATTGAGTCTTTTGGTGGGACTTACTCTAAGTGTAGTCAAAAGGTCCATCAAACCTCTAACGCACCCCTTATAAATTAAAGATAAGAACCCAAATAAGGTCTGACGCGCTAACAGGCACAGTAGCAGCCAGATTGACTTGTTTGTGGCAAACATTGCACTGTTGTTTTCATAATTGACTTTGCTGTTTATCTCTCTCCAAAGAAAGGCTACAAAGCCCAGTCAGTGGAGATGCAATGCCATTAGCCATGAGTGTTCTGCCTTTCATCATGCAAGGGTCTAGTGGCAAGCCTGAGCTAATTTATTTAGGACGTCTGGCCTTCAGAACTTAAGTGTCTGGTGTGCAGAGGATCAATTCCAGATTTTCTTGATGTACAATTAAGATAAATGTACAGACAAATAATCTAAACAAATAATTTGCATGGTGGATATTCTACAAATATTGCATGCATTCCACCGTCCTGGACCTACGTTGGACACCGTTTTACACAACTGCTGAACTTGCTGTAGTTATATTTTTATTTCACTGCATACCGCAGCCAACTCGACTGAGCACATATGTTAAAGTTTATTATTATTCAACAACTTTTAGTTTGTTCCGGTTTTTTATGAAGAATTGAATAAATGCCACGCATACCGAATTTCAGTTTACTTTAAAATGCTTCTCTTGTTCCCCTCTTGGCGATCACCGGCCTCTACACAGCCCTCTCGTGTTTTCCTGCACTCATTCGCTGTTAATTTACTGTATGTTCCTCTCAGCCTTTCTCCAGAGGTGTAATTTTATGTTGTTCTTTCTTTCCTATTTGTTGTGCGTCCGATGCACCTCTCCTACTCGATAACAGAATGCATGTATTTATTTCATTTCATCACAAACTTGTGCCGCGGCTGCCGTCTCTTGTCCGGCCTGTCTCGGGTCTCAGCAGCATCTCTCTGTCGCCTGTCGGGTGGCTGCTGTGAGATTGGTTGGGTGCCCTGGTGCAGTCTCTGGCGGTGGCTGTGTGTCCGGGCAGCGAGGCCGAGGCTCCCGCTCTGCTCGGCCCGCGGGGTCTGCGGTGAACGGCTCATGTTCGGGGGTTGGACATAGCTCGCCTCCCTGGGCCAAGCTGCGCCCCTCAGTCATTGGTCGCCAGCAGCAGCGGACACCGGGGCTGCCTGGACGCTCGGGGAGCTCTCTGCCTCCTCACTGCGCCTCTGCTCTCCGCCTCCTGTGCCGCCTGCAGGGTCACCCCACAGCGCCTCTCCACCCGCGGGGTCACCTCACAGCACCTCTCCACCTCCTCTGGTGCCACCCGCAGGGTCACCTCATAGCACCCCTCCACCCGCAGGGTCACCTCACAGCACCCCTCCACCCGCAGGGTCACCTCACAGCACCCCTCCACCCGCGGGGTCACCTCAGGGCACCTCTCCATCTCTGCAGGACCACACCACCTCACTTCTCTGCCTCCTCACAACAAGCGCCTCCTCTCTCCGCGCCCCCAGGATGCAGCGGCTCTCCCCCCGGGCCGGCGCCCTGTTCCTCGCCTGTCTGCTGCTTCCCTGCTCCCAGGCGGACACCCAGAAGGTGAAGAAGTCCCTGCGGCAGAGAGACGCGGAGGCCGTCGACCGGGTGAGTGCATTCATGAGTTAGGTGGGCAAGCTGGGGAGCTTACGCCCGAGCCCTCCCTCCCTCTCTCTGTCCCTCATAATATCGGGGACTCCAACTCTTCACGCGCTCACCGTAGACTTAGAATAAAACTTTAGTGAACTCCCAAATGTGAAACTTGTAAGTGATGGAAGCAGACTCTCACTCAGCTGTTGCAGCGGCTAAAGCACACCACGCCGCAGCAAGAGCCGCAGGCAGCAGCATTCGTTGGTATTTACCTGCAACTGAGTGAAGATAAATAGCCCGTCCATAGTTGCACAGTTGAAATATATAGCTGTCGTTTTAGATTTATTTCCGCTCGTCTTCTAGAAGTCGAGAGTAAAATACCCAGCTCATGAAACTTATGTCGGGAGCCAGAAGCAGTAGCCCAGGGGCTGACGGGGAGGTTTGTGCCGCTAGATACAGGTCTGGGGCAGTGGCGTGAGCGGCCCGCGTGGCTGCAAACCTGGACAGTGAGGGGCGGGAAAGGTTTGCATGGAAAAGGGATCTGGTTCCCATTAGGGCTAGGAGGGGGGAGGTTGAATGAATTCTGACTGGGCGGAGAGCTGCAAGAGGCTGGGAGATTTGAGAAAGTGTATGTAGGATAGGACAGAGGTTGTGTACGAAATGACCGTGTGTGGAGAATTAGTGTGCATACAGAAAATAGGGCCGGGCACCCCATTAGTGAATCTAATAGCTAAAAAAGTGGCCCATACTTGCAGATCTGGCAGTTTTGAACTTGTAAAGACAAGCTGTGCAGGTATTTTGCTAGGGTTGGGAGACTGCATGCATTCGTGCTTGCTGCAGACAATGTTTGCGGTAATATTTGGGAAATTAACAGTAGCACGCATTGGCAAATCCAATTGGTCTGACTGCCAGCCGTTGGGCATTTCTTTTTTTGCTTTCTCATGGTTTTTGCAAAAGCTTATTGTTGGGGAAGCTGTCGGGCTTTCATCAGTCTAAAACAAAAAAATGACTAAAGGCAAAAATATTTTTTAGTTTAAAAAAAACACACATTAATATAGCACTTCCTGGCACTAAAAAGAACTACTTTGTGTGGGGATGTGCTTCCTGTGAGTGGGTGGCTTGCTATAATTCATAGTGAAGTCAGCCAATAGCTAAAGTGGGCTGATGGGCGGTCCCTTGATGCATGCTCAAGTGGGTGGATACAGCCACAGACAAAAGGATTTACCTGTATTTTGGACGCTCTTTAGGCCGATGAATCTTTTGACTAAGTGAGACTTTCTTCACCCGAGATCAGTCAATTTAATGTAATCGATAATCAATAACGAACATAAGCAATACCCTGATCAACATAACACTTAACAATTAATCCAGAATACATTTCGGCGAACCATGACCTTTCGGTCATGAATAACCACAGCAGTTTATTCAAAGTTAAAGAATTTATTTCCCTATATTAACAAAGCTAGCACAATATAGATGTGTCTCAACACCAAATGATAAACGTAAATGAACATTAATAGCTGTCCATAACGATGAAAAAGATGCAATCTATGCAGCAATTGAATAACAAGGCATTCGATAATAGCAATGCAAATCACTAAAACTATAATCTGCAATGAACTAATTGCATACATTGGTCAGCATAGCAAGGTCTCAAATTGCATCGTGTAACAAAAGGAATCCTCATCTAACCTCAAATTAGCATCGGCATGTGGGACTCCATGCAAAAACAATTTTAGCAACATTAATTTGGAAAACTCCTAACTAGGGATCTTATAAAAAAATCAGCAGTTGGTTACCTAAAAGAAACACAATGCAATTGTACAATTTCCTTTCATATTTACCAATTACAATCAGCATTCAAGGAAGTCTTCGTCCAACAGGTACCGTTTCTCGATCAGCATGGGACGGGGCAAAGGGGCAGGGGTGGACGGGGCAGTTGCCTCTCAGCGGCAAAATAAAACTTCTACTTCATGCAAAGGGATCAAAGTTAAAGTCTCTAAGGCGAGAATCAATTAAAGTCTCTTTCTCTCGATTAGAGAAAGCATCAAGGTCTCTTTCAAAATGGCGTCGCAGCAAGGTGGGCCATAATAGCTGCAATGTCCTGCAAAATGGCGGGTATCGGGCTGGTAATGGCTGCTTTCTTCTCGTGCACCTGGTTTAAATAGACAACAGTTCAAATCCAGTAGGGTCTTCCATTGGAGGGTTCATAGGTTGGCTTCAAATTGTCCAATCAAAAACAACAGTTCTCAAGCTTTTACTTAAGCATACATTATCCTTGGAGACGGGTACGCAAGTTGCAACATTTTATACCAATTAACTCACTTTCAGAGCTTCCATTGTCCGCACCTGCAGATTGACCTTGGAGCAAAGAGAAAGATGCCAGGCTGGCACGAAACCTTAAGATAAGCATGTGAACGATCTCAGTGGAAAAGTACAGCTTTAAGCAAAAATACACGTTTATTAGCACATTGGAAAAACACGAGCATCTAAACCGTGAGACCAGGCAACTAGGCCAAAGCCTCCACTAAAGTAATGCTAAGCTAAAGCATTTCAGACAAGCAAATCCTAGCACACGTTTACGATTATGTCAGATTCGTGCAATTCTAATACATCACGTTATACAAAGCACGCTTATAAATGTTGGCAAACTACTCTAAGGGCACATTTGTCCCCGTACAATCTTTATTAGTTCGGTTAAAGTCACACTTGATTATTGCAATACTACGTTTAAGGGCTAATAAATGTAAAACCTTCATTTCTGCGTCATCAATCCCTCCTCTGATGACTACTTGTCATCACACAAAACTATTCCCACAAATTTTATTCCATTAAAATTCTGTCAGTTCTCTTTTCCTTTTAGTTCCCCTAGTTCTTGCTTTGTACTCTTCTGCCATTCTTTTCATCATTTTCTCTTCCTTCCTTCTTTTAATTCTTTCCATAATCATTATTATTCCCCTTTTTATTCCCCAAATTCCAAATATACAAATCAGTACTATTAATATTCCCTGTATTATTTTTAGTAATATTCCATTCCAAATGCCACCAAGCCAATTTCCCACTGAAGCAAGTCCTTTTCCAACCTTCTCCCACACTCCTGGTTCTTTCAATTCCTTCAAATCTGCACTCTCTTTTGTTAGATTAGCAAGCATAGTTTTAATTTTCACACTGTTGTCTGGAATATACGTGCAACAGTGGCGCGCACCAAGCATTTTGCAAACGCCGCCATCCTTTGCTAAAAGAATGTCTAAGGCAAGCCTATTTTGAAGAGTCATAGCTCTTTCCGCTGCAAGTTCAGCATCTATCAGGATTATAGCACCTGAAAACTTTGTCAACATGTTATCCACTATAGTAGACAACTTTCTTATTTTGATGGAATTCAACACAACTCCCAATGAAGGAATCATGGCTCCAAATATATCTCCTACCACAGCAGCTGCGGTCTCTCTTTTCTGGATACGATGGGATC
The DNA here is from genome assembly GCF_031143425.1 of Pleurodeles waltl. Lineage (NCBI taxonomy): Eukaryota > Metazoa > Chordata > Amphibia > Caudata > Salamandridae > Pleurodeles > Pleurodeles waltl. The sequence goes on from NC_090439.1 coordinate 894,851,387, forward strand.
CAGATGTCTTTGGAATCATCGATAGGTCATCCAGTTGATAAACCTTTGGGAACACTATACCCAAATAACATCTCCCCCACCATCCTTTCGGAAGACGATAATAGGCATTATACCCACAAATGTAATATACACCTGGTATGACAGGGTCAAGTCCGTTCATCATGAATGTCCATTTGGCCTTAAAGATAAACGTATGTTTACACTCACTCGCTCCTACGAAAATGTTATCATAATAAGATTCACCTCGATATATACAAAATTTCCCTACATGCCAAGCATCTAAAGCTATTCTCCCTTGTGTTTTTATTGCGGCAAAATCATAATGATCTACTGAAGTCCTCTTACTTAGCTCCTTTTCTAATTTCGCATTCATTTGTGCCCTTCTATCATCTGTGCGATCTAAAAAGCTTATTTCTACTGCAGAGAGCGAGCAGGTAAGGTTTTCCCTATGAGCGTGAGCCGTTTCAAAAGGTTGCATTGGCTCGAAAAATTCCCTCATTATTTTAGCATCCCAATCTTTAGCAATCTGGCCTAGCTGCGCTATTATAGGAACATATGCAAAGGTAACATCATAATTTGAGTAAAAATACTGTATGTTAGTTTGACCATAAAATCTAGAAGTTACTATACTACATGTAATCCCGTATGTAAGAGGCATGTGGTGATAAGTCACCCCTTCCTTTACTGATGTCGGTATCTGTGTACACACATAACAATCTTTCGCATCCATAGTCTCAACATATTCTGTTAGCAAGCGATAGAACACGTTATACGAAAGTTCCTTCTTATCATGCAAGTGTCTCTCATCTAATTCTAGTCTTTTCAATGCAGTTAGTTCAGTGACAGTAACAGGAGCAAAAGTAGAAGCATCAATTCTCTCATTCTCACCCTTTCCACGTGTAGCAAGCACTATTCCCACTATTATTAGTACACATGCAATTATCAAGCCTATACACGCATATTTACAATATTTCACTCTACTGTTTTGTGTAGCCATGATCTGTATAGAATCAGAGAGCTAGAAGCACCTATAAAGAAACTATTTAGCAATTCAGTTACAAAGCTGAACGAGCGCAATGTTCACACAATTTTCTTCAAGAGGCCAGTAGCTTATCGATTAGCAGCATTTGTCTCAATTCAGCAATAACTCAGTCTTTATCAGTTCAACAAGTGTCTCATCCAGTTTAGCAATGTCTCAGCTGGTTGTATTACGTTAGATTTGTAGCAAACAATGTCATTTATCACCCTTTCAATCAACAGTGTCCATAAAACTTTTCTTTTCTATTGGTATCTCTTCTTCTTCGTTCTCGAGGCTTAGAGATACAAATTCGTCAGTCCAATCGTCATTGACTGCATAGGCCCATTCTGGACCGGAATATCTCCTGTTTGGTATCCTTTTCCTTTTCAATTTTGCTTCTCTTTTCGATTCTGCCTCACTGGTACTTTCCTCTTTGGCCAAGTCTTTTCCTTCACTTGAGGTTGGTACCACGACAGACACTTCCTTTCTTTTCTCCTTCACTTTTGGCCTTTCTCCGTCGTTCAAATTTTCTTTAGTTCTTAGTTTTATTGGTGATATACTTAGTCTCCTCTTTGCGCCGTGTCCACTTGATGGACCTGCGACCTTTTCTGTGGAAGCTTGAACAGTTTCGTTCTGTTCTGCCTTGTCCCCTCCTTCTGGGGAGTCAATCAGGTTTTTCTTTTCTTTTTCTGTACCGTCTGCTTCTGGGAAATCCCTCCTCTGATCAGGCTCTCCTGCTTTTTCACCTCTTTCGAGCCCTTCGTCACCGTTACTTTCGTTAGGCTCTTTATCACTTTCAGCTGCTTCAGGCTCTTTGTCACCTTCAGCTGCTTCAGGCTCTTTGCTACCCCCAGCTGCTTCAGGCTCTTTGCTACCCTCAGCTGCTTCAGGCTCTTTGTCACCTTCAGCTGCTTCGTCGCTGTCTGAGGTCTCTCCTTGGTCTTCCCCAAGTGAGTCGGTCGTTTCGTCCTCAGAGAATATTTCTCTCTCTTCTGTTCCTGCCTGTTCGCTTTCAGTTCGGTTTTGCTCTGTCTCCGCGCTCAGCACTGTTTTATCAGGCACTGGCAGTTTCAGCGCTTCAACTTCCTCATCTGTGGGACACAACACCTTCTTTGTGTGACTGGCGTGAATCCAGTTGGGAACTCCCGCACACTTCACAGCGGTAGTTGTCGTCAGGATCACTTGGAAAGGGCCTTTCCAACGGGGTTCCAGACACGACTTCCTCACGTGCTTCTTTACCACGACCCAGTCACCTGCTTTCAGTGTGTGTCCTGGACCTTGGATCGGTGGCAAGGTGGTCGCTTCCACCTGGTGAGAGAAAGAGCGAACCACGTCAGCCAGACCTTTGCAGTAGTCTAACACCATATCATCTGTAATATTCAAAAGCGCGTTTGCGGGAACTGCAGGAAGTCTCATAGCCCTGCCCATGAGAATTTCGTGTGGAGACAATCCAGTCTTTCTGTCAGGGGTGTTTCTCATTGACATTAACACCAAAGGCAACGCGTCAGGCCATTTCAAATTTGTCGATGCACATATTTTCGCCATTCTTGATTTCAGTGTACCATTCATCTGCTCCACCAGTCCTGATGCTTCTGAGCGATAGCTACAATGCAGTTTTTGCTCAATGTTCAGCGCTTCGCAAAGTAACTTTATCACCTCGTTATTGAAGTGACTTCCTCTATCCGATTCTAAAGAGATCGGGAATCCGAAACGTGGTATTAACTCCCTCAACAATAGCTTTGCAACTGTAAGGCTGTCATTTCTACGTGTGGGGTATGCTTCAATCCAGTGACTAAAAATGCACACAATCACCAACACATACTTCAGACCTCCATGCACAGGCATCTCAATGAAGTCCATCTGCATCCTACTGAACGGACCACTTGCCCTACCAATGTGGCTCGCGTTCACAACCGTTCCCTTCCCTGGGTTCATCTGCTGGCAAATGACACATCGATGGCAAACTGCTTCTGCAGCTTGACGGAATCTGGGGTTAAACCAATCAGTTTTGAACAATCTTATCATGGCATCTCTCCCTAGGTGAGCCTGCCCATGATAGAACCGCGCAAGCTGCGATAAGAGACCATTTGGCAAAACAAATTTTCCCTCATTTGAAACCCATAACTCATCTGGTCTCTTTATACATTGTGACTTGATCCAGGAATCTCTTTCATCCTCCCTGACGTTATTCTGTAATGCTTTTAGTTCATCCATTGTATCTACGACCTTCAAGGCAAATGCTTCAGCTGGTTCGAGTTCTGGTTCACTTATCGAATTCCATTCATCTCTGAGTAATATACAATTCAAGGCACAAAATCTTGCGACTTGATCCGCATATGCATTTCCCAGAGAAACATAGTCCTGTCCTTTTGTATGAGCACTACACTTTACCACTGCAACTTCGGCTGGCATTTGAATGGCGTGTAACAATTCCCTTATTCTCTCCCCGTTTTTCACTGGGGATCCTGAAGAAGTCAGGAAACCTCTCTGTGACCATAGTTGGCCAAAGTCGTGCACAATTCCAAACCCGTACTGACTATCAGTGTAAATGGTGACTTTCATCAATGTAGACAATTGGCATGCTCTTGTAAGTGCTACAAGTTCTGCTACTTGTGCAGAATAGACTCCTTGGAGCCAGGATGCTTCCAAGACACCTGTTACAGTACATACAGCATATCCTGCTTTCAAAATTCCCATCCCATCTCTTAGACATGAACCATCAACAAAAACAATTTGGTCATTTTCATCAAGCTTAGTATCCTTAATGTCAGGTCGAGGTTTTGTGCAAAATTCAGTCACCTGAAGGCAGTCATGCTCGACGTCTTCAGCGTTCTCAATTTCAGCATTTTCACCAGGAAGCAAGGTTGCTGGATTCAACGTAGTGCACCTTTTCAGCTGCACATTCGGTGAGCCCAGAATTATCGTTTCATACCTTGTGAGTCTTGCTCCAGTCATGTGTTGCGTTCGGGAGCGGGTCAAAAGTATCTCAACTGAGTGAGGGACCATGACTGTTACTGGGTGTCCCATCACTATTCCTTCACTCTGAGTGAGGCTGATACCAACTGCTGCTACGGCGCGCAAACACCCTGGAAGTGCTGCTGCGACCGGATCCAAAGTAGCTGAAAAATACGCTACTGGTCTGTTTGTGCCACCATGGGCTTGAGTCAAGACAGACAAAGAACATGCATCGCGTTCATGACAAAACAATGTGAAAGGCTTTGTGTAATCAGGCATACCTAAAGCTGGAGCCCTGCACATGCATTCTTTCAATTCAATAAAAGCATCCATCTCATCTCCTTTCAGCTCAATTTGATCCAAGGCATCCTTCTGGGTCAGTTTCAGTAGAGGCTTCGCTAGAGTTGAGAAGTTGGGAATCCACTGACGACAGTAGCTCACCATGCCCAAAAACTTCCTCACCTCCCTCCTTGTCTTTGGTGGACTCATTTGAAGTACACTTGTTATTCTTTCCTTCATTATTCTCCGTGACCCTTTCTCTATTTGGTGACCCAAGTATTTCACTTTCTTCTGACAGAACTGCAACTTGGAAGGAGACACCTTGTGTCCATTCCTTCCCAAATGGTTCAGTAGAGCAATGGTGTCGGCTGTGCAGCCACTTTCTGTCTTAGATGCAATCAGTAAGTCATCAATGTACTGTACTAGAGTTGACTCGAATGGCAATTCTAGCGCTTCCAAGTCTTTCTTTAGAATCTGGTTGAAAATTGACGGTGACTCAGAAAACCCTTGAGGAATTCGACACCAACTGTAAACTCGGTCTAAGAATTTGAAACAAAAGAGAAATTGGCTGTCCTCATGAAGAGGCACCGAGAAGAATGCTTGTGACAAGTCGATGACTGAGAACCACGGGAGGGACTTGAAACATTATCACAGCTGGATTCGGTACGACAGGGCAACATTTAATTATGATGTCATTTATTTTTCTCAAGTCCTGCACTATTCGGACCTTTCCACTCGGCTTTATTAGTCCCATGATTGGTGAATTACATGGACTGCTTAACACTTCTTTCAGTACTCCCTGCTTTACAAATTCGTCAATGAGTTGGGCAACTTTCATGAGGGTGTCTTGTGCCATGTGGTATTGTGGGGTCTGGGGAAAGGTTACATTGGGTTTTACAGTCACTTTCACTGGTTCCACTCCTTTCATCAATCCCACCTCCTTTCCTGTCATATCCCACACTTCCTTTCCAACTGTTTCCCGTAATTCAGCTGGAATATCTTCTTCAGTTATCATCGGGGAAAGGCAAATCAGAGGATACTCTTCATCGACAGTTTCCATCTCATCCCCCTCTACACTGTCCTCTTCTTCCCCATCACTGCTCGTCTGAATTTTAATTCCATCGTTCGAACACATAATCGAACATCCCAATTTGCACAATAGGTCTCTCCCTAACAGTGCTATCGGGCTTGAGTCACATACCACAAATTTATGTAACCCTTGATAGTTACCAATGCTGACTGGTACTGGATCTGTGATTGGGTTCGTCAGGTGCCTGTTTGCTACTCCCACCACTTGAACTGTTCTCCCTGAGAGTGGCAAATTCGGTACTTCAATGCTCTTAACAGTTGAACGTGTGGCTCCTGTGTCAACCAAGAATGAAACACAATGACCCATTACTCTTCCCCCACATACGGACCCTTTTGATCAACTTCCAAGGATGCTGCAAGCACACAATCTCCCTCCTCTCCTGAACTTTCACTTTCCCATACATTGTTTATTCCATCCTCACTGTGTAATGGGAACTGTTGTACGGTGCCATTTGTATTCAGTACCTGACCCGAGACCTGTGGAGGAACCATCACTTGCTGCTGACTCATTGGTGCCAAAGGTATTTGCATTTGCTGATTAGGTACCATGGGAAACTGCTGTTGCATTGGCTGCATTTGCGTCATCTGCATACGGGGCATCTGCATCTGCTGCGGCTGCATAGGTTGTAATCCCTGCAGCTGATTTATGGTCTGAAAATTTGGGTTTGGACCTCTCATTTTCGGTCCCCTCATTGTCTGAAATGCATTGACATCATTGTTTTGCTGACCAACACCTGCACCTTCCTGCACCACCATCAGGCACTCGCGTTTCCAATGTCCGACAATTCCGCACACGTGACACGGCATCACCTTTTTCAATGCCTGCACACCATTCGGAGTCACAACAGTGTTCAAATCCGGACCATTATTCCCAAAACCTCCTCTGCCTCTCGCCTGTGGCTGAAACATCATATTTCCTTGCAACTGCGGCTGCGGTTGCGGTACCTGCTGTTGGAACCCTTGCAACCCTTGCAAACCTTGCAGACCTGTCTGAGCTGCTTTAAGTTGCATCATCATCACTTTCTCTTTCAACTTTTTCTGTTTCACTTCAATTTCGTCGCTACAGTATTTCACATAATTCAACACCTCATCAATCGGTTTCGACTGCCAACAAATCAAATGCAACTTTATCATCTGACTTATCTCTGGTCTCAGACCTTCCACAAATCTAAACACAAAATGAAGCATGTCCTTCGCCTCTATTGTTTCCGTGCCACTGTAGTTCTTGAACGCCTTCAACAACCTCTCATAGTAACTATGAATCGACTCTTTAGCCTCTTGGGCAGTTCGATCAATCTTCTGCCAATCCACATTTTTCGCGGCAACTTTCGTCTTCAAATGCTCAATCACCTTATAGTACAAGCTCATCACCATAGGTGATGGTGCACCCGTATCCCTGTCTCTCTCTGGTTCACTTGTCAGCCAACCTACAGCTCTTTTGCAATCCTCCCACAAATCTGCCGGAACCACAATCTCAAAGAGGGTGTTCAGATCTTCCCAAAGACATTTTGCAAGCTTCACAAACCTATCAGTCTGTTGATACCATTCAATCGGTTTCTCTCTCAGTTTGGGAAAATCATCCGTAAAAGACTGAATGTCGCTTCTGTGCCATGGTACATGTATTAATTTTCCCCCTGCTGTCTCCCTCATTGGTAACATGGTTACTGTATCACTGCTCTGTGGTCTTTTCTCGTTGAGCTCTGGGACACTGTCTTTCCTCTTTTCTTTTCTCTTTACCCATCTGCTTTCCCATTTGTCTAAGCACCTCCACACTTGCGCACTCTGCAGCAATTCTCTAAGGTGTGCCTTCATGCCTGCTGACCTCATGTGTTCAAAGTCTGTGGTCCCAAAATCCAATCTATAGCTCCTGCTCAAGTGTTTTGTCTTGTCTATCTCCACCCCGTTTTTGTCAGCTATTTCTTGCAACCTTCTATGTACCTTGTTCACTTCTCTCGTAATCCTGGGACATAGATACCTCAGCTCTTCTTCCGAGTAGGACTCTAACCTATTCACACCCATAGTCCCTTCCACCAATTCTTGTGCTTCCATGTTCAACCTGACCCTATTCAGATAGTCTTCTCCCTTCCCACTGCCTGAGCTTTGTGTGGAATTCAGACTGTTGAACCACTGTGTCAGCTGTTGCGCGTTCAACCCCATCAGTGTAGCATTCACATCGACTGCCATTGATGGTTGCGGCAGCTTTTCAGTGCTCGATGATAGCGGTATCATCAGTGGGGGACTCGACCTCACCATTGTTGACTGAGCACATATGGGACTAAACTCCATCAAGGACCCAGATCCAGTTGGCAGAGCCGCTATCGGAGTTGTCTCTGGAGTGTTTTGTATGCACCTCCTTTCCGTCCCACTCTGCACCATTGATCCTTGACCGCTCATACCTGAGTTAGGCTGAATGTACAAAGGTACCGGTGGACCTACAGTAATGGGTAGGGATATCGCATCTGCGTTCTGTCCATTCCCCATGTTCTGAGACATGTTCATTCCCACACTATGGGTCATCATTGCCGGCATGCCCATCTGACTCCCCGTCATCTGAGCATGTGCGTTTCCCCCATGCATCTGCTTTTGAGGCATCAAAAACTGGGTTGATTCAGCTTGTGCCAATGTTGGGTTGTGACCATTCTGTCCTCCCATTACGGTTGGATCTAGAATCATTCCCGTACTGTTGTCACTGCTGTAGTACCTTGGGACCTGCGGCTGATAATTTTCTGCTGGTTTCAACATGGGCACATCTGGATATATTCTCCTAACCTGCGGTATCTGCGGGGTGAACAGTAAACTCGGGTCCTTAGATCCCGATGACGCTTCTGAATTCGGAGTTTCATTATTCTGTACCGGTGCCGGAGGGGCAGAACTGGTACTTGGACCTTGTCCATTCTCTGCATAAGGTGGTGGACGGTCGTTCAGCAATTGCATGATTAACTCCTCATCCTCTAGCTCCTCTTCTCTTCTCAACTTTTCCTCGTCCTCTCTATCTTTGGAACACCTCCCGTTTGTCTTACAGGTAACTTTCTTGCCTGTCGTCTCTTCTTCCTTAGCAATTGCGGGAAACAATTTTATCCCCTGCAATACATCTGACCTCCACACCTTCTGTGCATTATCCCACCTAGCGTCCGCTAGTGTCTTTTCTACCTTCCTTATCCTGGTCTCGAACTTATTTTGCTGTTGCTGTCTAGCCATTAGTTCCCAAATCGCTAGAGCCTCAAACTGTGCTGGCCTTGGGGGTACCTTCATGTCGTACATCGCGAATCTCAAATTCTCTAGGATCCTTATATTGAATGTCCCATGGATCGGGAACGCTACGCTCCCATGTTTCTCTGTCAGCTTGTGCCATTGCTTTAGCCAAAGGCACGGAGCTACCCCTTTTTCCTCCATTACAATGTAAGCTGGTGTACCTTCGGGTGGCGTCTCCTCTCCTACGCTCGCTTTAATGTAAGACTCCCCCTTCATCGCACTCTTTAATGCTTTAAAAAATTTCATTTTCTCGTCTTTTATTTCACAAAGTTTGTAATCAATAGGTGACTTTAATTCCCGGAATACTCTTCGCTTGCCTTTCCCCTTCCAATCGAGCCCCACGGACTGCGTCCAATCCGTGCGCGACCCTCCTCTGCAACCAACCTATCCCAGCGCGGCTCCTAGTGACGTCACACTCACACACACTGCGGCTGACAAAGCCTCGCGGCTAATCCTCCTTCACTCAACTCCTCTCGTAACAACTTCTAGCATATATCGCGAGCTACCAAAAAAATTATAATAAAACAGATCTGTCGGTTTACTACAGGAAGGGTAACACAATCGCTTCAGGACCTTAGGGATTTTTCACTAGCCTCGGCAGTTATTCCATCTTTCTCGGTCCCCACTTTCGCAAGCAAATCTGACCCGCAGACTGCTCTCAACTTGTCAGTGATCTATTCTAGTGCACTTAGAATTTTGTCAAAGCCCGAAGTCGAAGTTTTCTTTCACTCCCTTAACACACGTACCAACTCGTTGACCACGCCCGGTCAACCTATTAAACCGACCAGACCACAACATAAAACACGTGTCTCATACACTTTTCAACATACTCCGGAGTCTCTTGACCTCGCAGGGCCCGTCTCAACAACAACAACCACGTGGACCTTTTTCTGCACGAAGCGCCACACGCACATGAAGTTCGACGACTTCCCTACTCTCACACTCGGAGTCGCACCTCCGCTATTTCTATGAAGTTCGACGACTTCCCTACTCCTACACTCGGAGTCGCACCTCCGCTATTCTCTAAAATCCTCGCAATCTTTTCAAACAATCTGCGTCAATAAGCTGTGCAAGCGCAAAACCCTAACTTCACTCATACCATCACTAGTACCGCCAACGCTGATTCCACACCTCCATTCTCTCCATTCGCAAGCTCCGAGATCCTGGGAAAGTCGCTGTGGACCTAGCCCATCATCATTTTCTCAATCTGTTTTACCCAAGAAAAATCTAATTCAACACCATATACCTCTCGAGCGGGGTCTCAAAAGTCTAAACCGTTGATTCAACACCATGTATGTCTCGAGTGGGGTCCCAAAAGTCTAAACCGTCCTCTGCTACCATCTACTGATAGAGCGTTCCTCCCTAATAATTTATCTGTATTTTGGACGCTCTTTAGGCCGATGAATCTTTTGACTAAGTGAGACTATCTTCACCCGAGATCAGTCAATTTAATGTAATCGATAATCAATAACGAACATAAGCAATACCCTGATCAACATAACACTTAACAATTAATCCAGAATACATTTCGGCGAACCATGACCTTTCGGTCATGAATAACCACACCAGTTTATTCAAAGTTAAAGAATTTATTTCCCTATATTAACAAAGCTAGCACAATATAGATGTGTCTCAACACCAAATGATAAACGTAAATGAACATTAATAGCTGTCCATAACGACGAAAAAGATGCAATCTATGCAGCAATTGAATAACAAGGCATTCGATAATAGCAATGCAAATCACTAAAACTATAATCTGCAATGAACTAATTGCATACATTGGTCAGCATAGCAAGGTCTCAAATTGCATCGTGTAACAAAAGGAATCCTCATCTAACCTCAAATTAGCATCGGCATGTGGGACTCCATGCAAAAACAATTTTAGCAACATTAATTTGGAAAACTCCTAACTAGGGATCTTATAAAAAAATCAGCAGTTGGTTACCTAAAAGAAACACAATGCAATTGTACAATTTCCTTTCATATTTACCAATTACAATCAGCATTCAAGGAAGTCTTCGTCCAACAGGTACCATTTCTCGATCAGCATGGGACGGGGCAAAGGGGCAGGGGTGGACGGGGCAGTTGCCTCTCAGCGGCAAAATAAAACTACTACTTCATGCAAAGGGATCAAAGTTAAAGTCTCTAAGGCGAGAATCAATTAAAGTCTCTTTCTCTCGATTAGAGAAAGCATCAAGGTCTCTTTCAAAATGGCGTCGCAGCAAGGTGGGCCATAATAGCTGCAATGTCCTGCAAAATGGCGGGTATCGGGCTGGTAATGGCTGCTTTCTTCTCGTGCACCTGGTTTAAATAGACAACAGTTCAAATCCAGTAGGGTCTTCCATTGGAGGGTTCATAGGTTGGCTTCAAATTGTCCAATCAAAAACAACAGTTCTCAAGCTTTTACTTAAGCATACATTATCCTTGAAGACGGGTACGCAAGTTGCAACATTTTATACCAATTAACTCACTTTCAGAGCTTCCATTGTCCGCACCTGCAGATTGACCTTGGAGCAAAGAGAAAGATGCCAGGCTGGCACGAAACCTTAAGATAAGCATGTGAACGATCTCAGTGGAAAAGTACAGCTTTAAGCAAAAATACACGTTTATTAGCACATTGGAAAAACACGAGCATCTAAACCGTGAGACCAGGCAACTAGGCCAAAGCCTCCACTAAAGTAATGCTAAGCTAAAGCATTTCAGACAAGCAAATCCTAGCACACGTTTACGATTATGTCAGATTCGTGCAATTCTAATACATCACGTTATACAAAGCACGCTTATAAATGTTGGCAAACTACTCTAAGGGCACATTTGTCCCCGTACAATCTTTATTAGTTCGGTTAAAGTCACACTTGATTATTGCAATACTACGTTTAAGCGCTAATAAATGTAAAACCTTCATTTCTGCGTCATCACTGGGGAGCTTACGCCCGAGCCCTCCCTCCCTCTCTCTGTCCCTCATAATATCGGGGACTCCAACTCTTCACGCGCTCACCGTAGACTTAGAATAAAACTTTAGTGAACTCCCAAATGTGAAACTTGTAAGTGATGGAAGCAGACTCTCACTCAGCTGTTGCAGCGGCTAAAGCACACCACGCCGCAGCAAGAGCCGCAGGCAGCAGCATTCGTTGGTATTTACCTGCAACTGAGTGAAGATAAATAGCCCTGCCATAGTTGCACAGTTGAAATATATAGCTGTCGTTTTAGATTTATTTCCGCTCGTCTTCTAGAAGTCGAGAGTAAAATACCCAGCTCTTGAAACTTATGTCGGGAGCCAGAAGCAGTAGCCCAGGGGCTGACGGGGAGGTTTGTGCCGCTAGATACAGGTCTGGGGCAGTGGCGTGAGCGGCCCGCGTGGCTGCAAACCTGGACAGTGAGGGGCGGGAAAGGTTTGCATGGAAAAGGGATCTGGTTCCCATTAGGGCTAGGAGGGGGGAGGTTGAATGAATTCTGACTGGGCGGAGAGCTGCAAGAGGCTGGGAGATTTGAGAAAGTGTATGTAGGATAGGACAGAGGTTGTGTATGATATGACCGTGTGTGGAGAATTAGTGTGCATACAGAAAATAGGGCCGGGCACCCCATTAGTGAATCTAATAGCTAAAAAAGTGGCCCATACTTGCAGATCTGGCAGTTTTGAACTTGTAAAGACAAGCTGTGCAGGTATTTTGCTAGGGTTGGGAGACTGCATGCATTCGTGCTTGCTGCAGACAATGTTTGCGGTAATATTTGGGAAATTAACAGTAGCACGCATTGGCAAATCCAATTGGTCTGACTGCCAGCCGTTGGGCATTTCTTTTTTTGCTTTCTCATGGTTTTTGCAAAAGCTTATTGTTGGGGAAGCTGTCGGGCTTTCATCAGTCTAAAACAAAAAAATGACTAAAGGCAAAAATATTTTTTAGTTTAAAAAAAACACACATTAATATAGCACTTCCTGGCACTAAAAAGAACTACTTTGTGTGGGGATGTGCTTCCTGTGAGTGGGTGGCTTGCTATAATTCATAGTGAAGTCAGCCAATAGCTAAAGTGAGCTGATGGGCGGTCCCTTGATGCATGCTCAAGTGGGTGGATACAGCCACAGACAAAAGGACGGCATGTGACTGAAAACCCTATAAGTAACTATACTAAACATATATTTTAGTAAAATCAAAAGTTCTTGGCTAACACATACCTAAGAAACCAATCATTCTTAGAAGGAAAGAAAACAATAAAGAAAGAAGCAAATAAGCAGAAGGAAGGAAGGAAAAAAGGTCAACAAAGAAGCAAAGAAAGAATGTAAGAAGGAGGCAAGTAAAGAAGGCAGGAATTGGTGCAAGAAAAAAGACAAACGACAGGGAAGGAAAAAAGAACAAAGGAAAGAAAGAAAATGAAAAAGAAAAGGGAAGTAAGAAAGAATGAAAGGACAATCAAAAGGAAGAAAAGAAAGAAGACGAGAGAATGCAAAAAAGAAGGAAAGAAACAAAGAGGGAAAGACACAAAGAACAAAGGAAAGAAAGAAACAGTATTACAAGTGCTCCAGATTAAATACAATAAAGGCCAGTTTTATCCCTGGACAAAGATTATTAAAGAACAATTGGTGAAACTGAGTCCTGAATAAACGTGTTGAAGACTTGTCTACTTATTAATTCACACCACATAATATTGAAGATTTCGGTTTGTGTTCCGCATGCATAGTAAATAGAGGATAACTTAAAACTGAACAGTTTTAAATTGAGAGACTCTGTTACTCTGTGAAATGCCAGTAGTCAGATAAACAAAGGCCACTCTAAAAGGCACCTACAACAACTTTGCCACAAGACTGGGACTAATTAAGCTGGAATGTGCCCTGTGCTCACATCGGGTAGAAAACACACTGCTATCACTCCAGGTTCTAAACACAAAGGCAGCACTAAAGTAATTATAAAGTAAAAACAAAAACACTGGCCCGGAATGGAACTACCTTGTCTGCAGATGTGCTCATTGTCAGAGAGCAAAATGCAGTTACTCAAAGTGTTGCCCTCTGGCTTAAGTAGGCTGACTCACTGCCCCATGCTGTAGGCTATAGTGGGTGGAAAACAAATGTGAATGACACACAAACAGACCCGTGGATCAAGATAGTGGCTGAAAACATAGTTAAGTGTATTATACATATAATTTTAGTACCATCGAAAGGTCTTGGCTAACGCCAGACCTAAAATCCAGCTACAAGACCATAAAACAGGCCCGCAAACAGCAAGAAACAAGCATATGCAACGGGTCTCGCATTTCTCCAAGTTAGAGCTACTAGCAGTTGTAAACTCCCAACCGGAATTGTCCTGCTACAGTTCACTCCTAGTGAAACCTATCAGCAAAAGTGCAATTAACTATGTAACAGGGTCGATGTCATGCAAAGCGCTCGACTTCTGCCAAGCGAGATCGCGCTGCGAAAAAAATAAAAAGTAGTCCACAAACCGTATGGAAAACAGCGAGCCTCACATGTTTTCAGTTCTTGGTCGCTGCGCTCGAGGAGGACTAACCACCGGAAAAGCCATGATGTATGCAGGCCTTCCCCTAATGAAAGCAAGCCGATTTTAAAAGGCAAGCCCACGAACCAATGAAAGACACTGACGTGACATGGACGGGGCTACAAGCCCTTTTCTAACTACTAAAGCGTCTCGCAAGCGATGCACATGCGACACAGGCTCGACCCTAAAAACAGCCCGTACATTGACTTGTCAGACCAGCCCTTCCTGTATACCCTGATTGCACGGCACAGTGTGGTGTAACTTGTGCCTTCAATGTTGAAAGTGTATGGCATGTTTTAAGAGTGGTTAAAGGTGGAACAAGATTAGTTGTGGCTACAGTAAAAGCATGTGACAGGAGTTTTATGTGCGGTGAAAGTGTTACATGTGTCTAGGGTAGGGTAAGCAGAAGAGGCGAGGAGAGGAGAAGTGGGAGAGCCCCCCTCGGCCAGGTGCAGGCGGGATAAGATGAGCTGAAAGGCCAGAATAAGCTTTGGAGTAGCAGTCAGCCGAGTGAAATGCCTTGAAATTGACGTGTATGCATAAGTACTGGCAGGCTTTTTCACAATGGTCCGCAAGGTAAGGGACTTCTTTCAGGGCTTAACGGGCTGCCATCATCCCGCAGAAAGTGCATAGCTGATGGCTGTGAAAAGGATTACTGCATTTCCTGCGGCATAACACTATGTGTGATCTGATGCCCATTTACATATGACTTTTCATTTTATTTGATTGCTAATGCAAACTTGCTGTTTTTGTTTTTACTACCAAACCACTGTATTTGACATATGGCCTAAGGCACTGCTGCAACTACTTATTGGGAGAGACTACACAACTGACAGAGAAAAACTCATCTGGACATAGCAATCTGGGAATGGTTTGCACATTTTTGCTAGGGCTGATTTTGGGTCCCAGTCTTTCCCTATGATGTTACTTGGGAAAGTGTTGTGTCTGCTGTAGCTGGGACAGGGATGCATGTGGGAAGGGGTAGGGCAGGTGCTAAGCCATGCAGTCAAGCCGCTCAGCCATGAACACCTTTTTATGTCAAAAGGTTTATTGAGACACCTTGCGGAGTAACATAGCTTAATCAATACAAACATTTCACAAATGCCTCTCACAGGCCATTAATACATTATGAATAGTTTAAATATTTGAGAATTCTCAAGATACAAAACAAACTATTTTTTCTCTGTTTTCTTTAGCATTTCAGTAGTATTTGAGGCCTTTTTGTTAAGTAACTGTAGCAGGGTGGAACTAATATGTGGTATGACTGGGGAGATTTACTATGTAATACTAGCACATTACCCAGTAGTGGACCTCGGGTTCACACTAGTAAACCTTACCTCAGTCCTGGTAGTGTGGCAAAGAGAATTCAAGCTACTTAGAGGAACATGTGCAAAGCATTTCACATTACCAACATGGACGACACGTAAATGACACAACTCGAAATCCAACACCAATTTAGAAAAATAAAGTAGGTTTGTATATAAACTTGGACACCAAAACAAACTTTTTAAGTTACACACAACTGGAGTTATGAATTTTAGAAGCTTTGGAAAATAAAGTATTTTCTCTGTTTAAATGGCTCCCATTGAAGTCAATGGAGAAAATCAAAGTGTGCATTCAGGCACTTGCAGGGTGAGTTCCAGGAAACCCACCTGGACTTAAGGTTCCGCGGGCCCTATACCAAGAGTCAACAATCAGTTTCTTATTACCTTGCCCAGGGATTCTGGGTGCAGAGGTGCTTTGGCTGTCCTTCGTGCTGATGGGTCCGCGACTGCTAAAGCGTTTGTTGCACCACTTGGCAAACGGGTACTTGGGGGTAGGCACACGCTCTACGGTTTGGATATAGAGTCTTTGGGCGTCCAGGACCAGCAATCAACAGTTGGAGCTTTGCCACCACGTTCAGTAGCTACAGGTGCAGAGGTGGCTTCTAGCTGTCAATCACAGGTGCTGGTTACGCCAAAGCTGCTTTGCTGCTCTACTCGAGGTCACTCTCTTCAGGATGCAGAACCACAGGACAGGGGTCATTGCTGACAGTCTCTATGCTGGGGGTCTGCTCTGCAGTCAGTGATGTCTGAATGGCCATCGGTTTCCGGATTGGCCACAAACAAGCCTTGATAGCTGCAAAGGTGGTCTGGTGGTACTTTGATGCCTGGCAATCGTCCAGCAGGGAGTAGAGGCTTGAAACTCGGCAGATACCTCACTCCCACTCTTTGCATGCTGGGCACTGAGTTTCTTGAGGCTCATTCATGAGCCTGTCGGGTCTCAGTTCTTTGACTTCAGCATGGCCTTTACTTCTGCAGTTTTTGGCTTTACAGTGTCCACTGGGTCCCTCATGCTGGTACCAACGAGCTTTCACCTCGGGCACACATTGGTCACTCAGTTTCAGTGATGGTCATTTCTGTGTCCTCTCTTCACGCTGCGGCTTGAGTCTAGGTCCTGTTGTCAGTGACAACGTCTTCTTGGTGCCTCTTCTTCTTTGGAACTAAGAACTAAGGGTTTGGTGCTAGGGGAGCTCCTTAGATCCAGGTTGGGGGTGTTAAGAGTGAGGGGGACAGTGGCCAATGGGCTGCTGGTCCCCACGGCTAGTCCACCCTTGCAGTGATCACTTCCTGTAGGAGTGGGTCACTTTCTTACCTAGAATCCACTAAACCTAAGGATTCCCAAGATGACACAACCCTCTCTTTGTTGTACATACCTCCTAGTCCACCCTAAAGGTGTGGCTAGCATTTTGGAGATGTATGACTTCTGCGTAGCTGGACAGGGCAGGAAGGGCTTTGTCCTCGAGTGGGGCACAAGTAATTACATTTAAAAGGTGGGTGAAGCCTTTGAGGCTCACCCCCATGATTACCCTTCACACTAGCTAGCCTGGGAGAGAGGAGGTGTGACCTCCTGCCTGCCCAACCCTTTGTCTCCATCCTGTGGAAGTGCTATCACAACCAGCAGGAGGGCAGGCTCTTGTCTGTGGTGGAAGAGGCTCAAGAGAGCTCGCCAAAACAGCAGAGAGCTTGATAATTTGGTGGACATCCTCTAAGGGTGCCACCAGGGCACATGCTAGTTAATCCTGAGCATGGGCATTTTTCTCAGGGTTAAAAAACAAGGTGTTTGATACCAGTCATGGGGCTAATCGGCCGGGCCATCATGGAGCTGGACACCTGGGAACTACCCAGATGCCAGTCCAAGTTATCCTATTAATCGCCAGTTACTCGTGGTAGCATTACGTTTTAAATGCTATCATGAGGTCATATATGCTCATGCATATATGTCCACACCCATTCTACAGTGCACTCTTACTCCTGGGCTGTAGGAAGCCTGATTTAGGGGTGAATGACTTGCACTATGGGCAGTAAAGGCACTCTGCTTGCACCTGGTGTGGGCAGAGTCGCACTCGAGCAGCAGGCTGCTCGGACAGGCTGACATGACAGCTCTGCAGTCTCACTTTTACTTGAGTCACCCAGGGTGGAAAAATCAGTACTATACCCCTGGTGACCCCTTTACCACCCTTGCCGTGGGCACCACTAATACCAACTATTAGGGACTTACAAGGGGCTAAAGTCCTTGACAATTGACCTATACAATTCAACATACATTTAAGGGAAAGAGGTTAGCAGGCCCCAGTACCCTTACAGGTCAAAAACAACAGCATCAACAGTCTAAGTGGGGAAAAAAGTTGAAGGGGCATCTACAAAGAGTCCAGTTTCTTACAGTAACCCATTCCTGCAGGTTGTTGGCTTAACTTTCTAGCCATCACATTGTCCATTTTGAAGGCCTTTATCAAGGCTAGGGCTGCAGATGCTCTGTCTGCTTTGAGATGTTTTTTTTTTTGTTGCTCCTGGCCATGTCGTATGTCATCCCCAACCTTACTGAGTATAAAGTTGCCCTCCCTCAGGTTATTTTTAGGTTTTGCCTGTGAGCGCATTTTCTTGCACTTGCTGCAGATGTTGTTTACTAGAGAGAGTTTGGAGCCCGCCCGTTGTTTACCGGCCGTGGGCTTCATTTTCACTCATTTGCTGCCTCCTAATTATGCAACACGTTCTGGCTTTACTTCCTTTTTTGGCCTGCAGCATGGACCAAGTACTGATTGCTTTATCTTGATTAGGGTGCTTCCACCGCCAGCAATGTCATTGAGGTACTATTTATCTTTCTTTTTCCCCTGCTATCCTTGTTGCTTCTTCCCTCCCAACCCCATTCCCGCTACCCCATTGTCAGTGTTTCTTCTTCCCGTCCACCTTCACCCTCCCATTGTCTATGTTGCCTCTTCCCTCCCACCCCTACATTCCTGTTGTATGTGTTACTTCCACCTCATCCGCCATAAGAAAAAAAGTGCTATGATGGGAGTCAGTGCTGGCTGAGTCATAGTGCCTTTTTAGCTTCATGCATCAGTGTTTTTTGTATAGCTTTTAGCCATCCTACACAGCAGGCACACTGTTGTGCAACATGACTAAAATACATTGTCCAAGGGCTATTTGTTAAAGAACCATTCCCCTGCAAGCAGAGCATTCCCTACATTTACAAAACTATCAAATAATGCATAGGCAGCTATTATTTGACTATATATATATATATATATATATATATATTCACTTCAAAAAAAGTACCAAACCTCCCTAAGGTAACTATAACTCGATCCCCCACCATGCACAGTTATCTGATCATAACCTTACTGCAGATGTTACAGTGACATTATCAATGATGTTATCAAAGATGTCATGAGTGCTGTAATGTATGGAGTAATTAGCAATGCATGGCGAGGGCACAAGTTATTGTTACCTCAGGGGATGAGTTATAGTTACTTGAAATAACTCTAACTATAACTGGTGAATTTCTATGAATTGGTACATTTAAAATGTGAGCCTAACTATAACGTTCCTGTAATCTTTGTTGTTAAGTGAATTTCTATGCTTTTTTAAATTCTATTTCCTAACAATAATGTCCCTGTAACCTTTGTTTATTTTCAGTGAATTTCTACGTTTAAAAAAAATGTAAAGTAATTTTCATTACTATACGTTAATCCAATCACCACCGTGCACGGCCTTTGGCTGTGCGTGGCGGCTGTGGTAGGCCGCAGAGCCTGCAGTCAACCCCTATAACCACCCAACCCTGTGCTGTTCACGGCCTCAAGGTCTTGACCGCAAGGTCTGGCTGCAGCCCCCCACTCCACAGGCCAGTCTCTGTCCCGGGGACCCCATCCCTCATCCCCCAGGGCCCAGCCTAAACATTGAAGTTTATTTTGGAGAGGGGGCAGCATGGCCCACCTCCCCAGGCGCATCACGGCCCTGGGGACCCCATGCCCTTGAACCCGGCCATGTGACCTAGGTGCCCCCCAGGGCACCCAGTGACAATGTTGGGGACTGCAGGGGGGAGCCTGAAGGCCGCCGCAGTCCCAGCCGGCTCTCCACCTCCTGTGGGAGCTGGCCTTGCTCACAGCTTTAACAGCTCCCTCTCTGTGAGAGCAATGTTTTCTCTGAACTTGGCGGCAGCAGGTCAAAGCTGCCGCTAAGTCAGAGCAAACAGCTATGTCCCAAGGGTGGGCACCCCGGGACATAGCAGGAGCCCATAGTTGGGGGAGTGGTGGTCCGAAGAGCCATCAGTGGCACCTTGAAGGGGGCCACATGGCCACCCCAAAGAGTATTGCCCTAGGGAGGTGGTGGTCCTGGGGGCTGCGGGGCGAGGGGGTCAGGCAGTCCCTTTATTTTGTCATTAGACCCTGGGAAGTAGTGGTCCCCGCTGCTGTGGTGGGCGCAGGTGGCCCCCCTGCACTCCGTTTGATTAGAGCCCTGGGGAGGTGGTGGTCCCTGGGGCTGTAGGAGGGGCCGGGTGACCCCCATTACAATTGTTTAAAGCTCCAGGGTGGTGGGGGTCCCTGGGGTTGCGGGGGCATCAGGCAGCCCTCCCCACATTTACTTTGTCACCCTTGGGAAGTAGTGGTCCCGCTGCTGCGGCCGGGGCTGGGGGCCCCCCCTGCACTCTGTTTGATTGAAGCCCTATGGAGGTGGTGGTCCCTGGGGCTGTAGGAGGCGCCGGGTGACCCCATTACAATTGTTTAAAGCCCCTGGGAGGTGGCGGTCCCTAGGGCTGCGGGGACCATGTGTCCCCCCTGCACTCCATCGGATTTTAGCCCCGGCGAGGTGGCAGTCCCCAGGGCTGTAGGAGGGGCCAGGTGGCCCCCCATTACAATTGTTCAAAACCCCAGGGAGGTGGTCCCTGGGTTTGCAGAAAGTTCCCCTGCTTTGATTTACAAATTCTGCCCCAGGGAGGTGGTGGTCACCGGGGCTTTGGAGAGGGGGCAGGTGGCCCCTGCTTGCATAACCTTTTTAAACCAGAGGAGGTGGTGGTCCCTGGGGCTGCGGGGGGGCTGGGTGACCCCCCTCAAATTCCACTGTATATTTGCCCCGGGAAGGTGGCGGTACCTGGGGCTGCAGGGGTGGGGGGCAGACGACCCCCTGCATTCCATTAAATATTAGCCTCGGGGTGGTGGTAGACCCCAGGGCAGCAGGGGGGGCGAACGGCCCCCAGCATAAAAATGGCAATGCGCCTGGGACTTGGCCCATCCGGGGGCTTCAGAATTAACAAGTGCAGGAGCCCAAGCTTTTTAAAAAGATTTTTTGTCAGATCTGCAACTCTACTGCGACTCGCTGCGAACATTTAAAAAAAAAAAAAATGCTCTTAGCTCTGGAGGAGTCCCAGAGCTAAGTGGTCAGGGTATCTCTATCTTGTCTCCTTTTGTTTTTTAACATCTTTTTTTCTGGGACTCAGCTGAAGCCAAGTCCCAAGATGGCTGCCAACACTTCCTTGTTAAAGTGTTGGCAGTCAATCAGATCTCAGCACGAGATCGGGAAAATTTGCGGAGCCTTAGCATCCATACATATATATATGCAAATTTGGATGCTTTTTAATTTCTCAAAAACTACTGAATAGATTTACACCAAATAACAAAAAGGGTACTTTCTGGACCTTTCTGCCGAATTTGGTGTAAATCCATCCAATGGTTCGGGCGCTATCGCAGTTCAAAATCCCTATGGAAAAATGAATGGGGAAAAAAGCATTTTGGGACCCCCTCTTTTTCTCAGCCCCCACTTGACAGATCCCGAAATTTTATAGACAAAAGCTGAAGTGAGTGTTGTATGTTCTTGGAAAATTTTGTGAAGATTCATCATACGGCACCAAATTTGTTACCAAAACATTATTATTATTATTTTTTTATAGAAACTACATCCTAACTATAACTACTTACTGGTGACACCACTAGGTAGTGTGGCAGTCGCCAGTAGGTAGTTATAGGTAGGATTTTTTTTTTTTTTACCATAGATGGAGCGTTTTTTGTTTTGCCAATAACTTTGGCACCACTTGACGAAGCTTCAAAAAATTGTTAAAATGTATACTTTGGTCAGTTCAGTTGCTGTCTTGAAAGTTTTGGGGTGATCTGTCAAGCAGAGGCTGAAAAAAGGGGGGTGTCCCAAAACACCTTTTCCCCATTTTAAGTCAACGCGATTTTTCAAATTGTTGAACATGCCTACAGCCCGAACTGATGAACTGAATTTTACCAAATTTGGCAGAAAGCTAGATCTTAGTACGCAGGTTGTGCTTTTCTTGTTATTTGGTGTAAATCTATTCAGTAGTTTCTGAGATATTAGAGGTTATAAAATATAGATATAGAGGGATGCAGATCCTCTGCAGATCTGGACCCCTGGATCCGGAGCAAAAGCAAGTCCCTGATTGGCTACCTGCGACCGCCATTTTCTTTTGTTTCATCTGCTTGGGGGGGGGGGGGGGTGGGAAACAAAATCAGTGAAAAAACACATAAAGGGTCAGCATACAGGTGTCCTCACTCCATAGGACACATAGAAGGGTCCCTTAGGGACAACTCTTGGGCAAAAAATTGCCAAATTATGTTTTTTTCATCCGAGCCAAGGATGCTTGGATCTAGGGGTGGATCCGCGGATTCTGAGAACATATTACATCATTGATGCACCTTCTATGGCATCATTGATGTCATTACTGCAACATTTGCAATAAAATTATAGATGAAAAAACTGCGCATGGCATGGCGCGTGCACAAGTTATAGTTACCTTAGGGTACAAGTTATAGTTATTTGAGCTAACTATAACTGATGAATTTCTCTGGTTTTGTGCGAGTAAATTGTGAGTGCAAGTAAATTCAGAACCCAACTATAATGTCCCTGTAACCTTTGTTTTTTTCAGTGAAAACAATTATTTATTTATATATATATATATATTCATATGGATTTATATAGTGTACATCTAAGATGAATAGGTTTATTTGAAGCCTACTCAGTTGCTCTTGCTTAGCGACCATGCAAGGATAAAAGTCCTCATCTGCCATGCAAAGATTTCACTCCTGTGTCCTGCATGATACATTGAACTCTGTGCAGCCAGCACATTACCCCTTGAACCATCTTGGTTGCCTTCCTGGTAATGAATCTTCCATTGTGTTATTTCTAACCTTCCCAAAACTTCTATCCTTTCCTCTGGAGAAAATGGCCTCTCTGCTGATGATTCCAGGCCTCTCAGGCACACCCAGTCGAGGTGTTTTTATTTTGAGCTCATGGAACAATTTGTGGATTCCTTGTGACTGTGCAACCTGCATTTAGCCAAATTTGTGGATTCCCTGTGACTGCGCTACCTGCATTTAGCCACCTGCACCTCCTTTGTGACTGATGACACTTGGAATGAGAGTGATGTTGCCATAAGAACAAAAAGCTATATGATGCACCAAACTCTGAACACGTCATGGCACTTTGTTTTTAGCTTCCCACGTCACAGTTAAAAAAAAATATAACTTTTAGCCATGATGCACAGAAGCCATGCTCTTCTACAACAAGGCTAAAAGACATTGGCAAAGCCAATAGCTCTCACATAGACGCAATCTGGTGGCTTTGCCAATGCTTGTTGTGACTGCTGGTGTTTACTCTGTACTTTTGATTGCCTTTTCTGCCACGCAACTTATGGGTTCTCGCTCCTTTGCTTACACTCCCCTTTGCTTTCATTGTTTGCCTTTGTGCTTCCTACTAACTCCTAAGCACCTACTATGTTTTTTAGGAACATCTGCATGCGCATCCCTGGCAAGTAGACCCCATCCTCTGTGTAAAATCTTGGGGTTCTCAAACTAAATAGGCCACGACTAATGAAATAGAACCCTCTGTTTCCATAGAATTTACAGACAGCAATTCTTGGCTTTATCACACCGCACAAAAGAGAGGCTCAGAAGAAAGATAAACTCTCCAGGTAATTTTGGGCATCATTTCAGACCAGAAAACCTTTGCTGAGTCTAAGAGCCTTACTACTGGAGTCGTTCCGCCCTTCATTTCCATCACCAGTTGTCATCTGCCTGTTCTTGTTATGTCGTTAAGTGTATAGCAATGATGCCAGGGATTTGTCTGCTTCTAGTTGCCTCTATTTCATTCTGGATATTCCAAAACCTTCCAGTTTGGTGTCAAGCACTGTAAGTCCTGTTCATCTTCATCCTCCAGTGGCCCACCTCTGTTCCCTTGCCGCACATGAGTGGCCAACAAGCCGGACCCTCTTTGTCCTGTAGTTCATGTCGCCTTTCAGAATAGAACTTGACAAATACAACTGTGTGGCTACTGTTTTGTCCATTAAAGCCTACCATTAATTATGCTGTTCCTCGCATATGTTTTGTAAGCATTGGACCTCCAGCTGTCCCGTTTCATTAATGCATCCCTAGATCCTTGCAAGCCTTGGTGCACTCACACACCCAGACTAATGTCATGGTGTTTCTTTGTGGCTCTGCTTGTCATCCAGGCTAGACAATTATCAAAGACCCTGCCAATTAGGATGACGCGGGCCACAAGGTTAAGTTTGTCCAGAAGCTCCTATACGCATCCCAGTGTAGCCTTTTTGTTGTTGCACTGCAGTGCTTTATCTTTCATTGTGTCTTGTTCTTAGCCTCTTGTTCATGTGTTGGCCTCCTGTTTTGGTTTGTAACACCTCCATGTAATAGGGAACTTCTTACTGTCTTCTGGAATGGTTATGTGTTTGGGTTCTAGGGTTGTCAGTTTGATGGAAATTCCTCTCCTGTTTTGTGGTGGTGCCACTACTTATCTAGAAGAATTAATCACTTGGAAAATCCCTTGGGCTGCATGTTTCTTTAATTGGATGGTAGCCTATTCATCCTAAGGCACAGTCAATTTATATATCAAGGAATTCCAGTTTGCTTGCTGGACCTCTGTCTTTTCGCTCGCTAATGGGACTCCTAAAGTATGTGAGCTGGATGAATTTCTTTAGGAGGCTGCTATACTGATGAGACCTTGCTTCACCTAAAAATAAGAAATCATCTAGGCTATACAAAGTTTCCTACCAGAGATGCTGCTTCTGCAGGGGGCACTCTAGGAAGGTGCTGCCTGTTCAAAGTATGCACGAATAACAAAACAACCCACTGACAAGCACTTGTTACCGAAGTATTGTCCATGGAATTGAAACCCTAGTAGATGGAAGCTGTCCAGGTGAACTGGCAGCAGACAAAAGTCTAACTTTGTCAGCCTTTGCCAATAATGTTCCCAATCCTGCCCCTCTCACAAGTTCCATGGCATCGGTGAACGAACTGTATGATAAAGAGCAATGGCCTTGATTAACCCAGTCATTGACTCAGCTTCGGGAAAGGATAGGTGGTCTTACGTTATGTGTATATGTAAATCTCACTATCAACCGCAAGGGTATTTTGGCAATGAGGAGGTGTGTGTGCCTAGCCTGACTTAGATAGATTGATTAATTGCAAGGACAGGTCTTAATCTTCTTGTCGAATTCAAGGCGAGGAGGAGGCTCTGATGAGGAGTGGGAGGCCGTTCCACACTTTTGGAGTGACGTATGAGAGCACCCTTCCTCCTTATCTGCTTCTTTTCATGCGTGGTATGTGTGCAAGTAGGAGTTTTGTGAAATGGTTTGGTTGGCGGAAGGACATGCGACTGTTCAGGTAGGTAGGGCCTAAGTTGTGTACCATCTTGAATGTGTGTGTGAGGAGTTTTATTGTGTTTTGGGAGCCAGTGGCCTCCGTAAGGTGTGGTGTGATGTGAGTTCTATGTGGGAGGTTGAGGATTATGGTGGATTAATCTAAATTGGCCCGGTTCCTTCTTTGTATACATTCAAAGTGCTAACACTATAAAATTTGATAGGGGAGACTCAGGAAATGGTCCTTCAATCCTACACATCATCTGCTGTTTATTGTTTCTTTGACCTTATTAGGCATTCTGTCAATGACTTCAGGTTTCACTTTTCCTGCTGTTTGTTAAAGCCTCGTAAGCAATAGGGAAGCGTTTCTCAAAGCGTGAAAGCAACACCACTGCCTTCTTGCTTTGTAATTGCCATTTAGGAACGGTCTAAGCTTAGTTTTCTTTACAGTTATATGTGCTAGTTCGAAGTTGGGAGCCCCATATTCGTATTTGTCATAATGGCTCTATCCTGGGTGTCCAGTGCCAGAGATCTATCTGAGCTATCACTTTTTTCCCTGCTGTCTTTTTCCAGATCCAGCCATACAATTTCCACAGTGTGTGACTGGGGGGGCTTGGCCTGAGTGTCAG
This sequence comes from Pleurodeles waltl, assembly GCF_031143425.1. NCBI lineage: Eukaryota > Metazoa > Chordata > Amphibia > Caudata > Salamandridae > Pleurodeles > Pleurodeles waltl. Next base: position 894,877,018 of record NC_090439.1, read on the forward strand.
TGGCGGCCGGAAGCTTTAGGAGGGAGGGGGCAGACGGGAAGCACACACACACTCATTCTTTCACACACACGCACATCCATTAACAACACTCATAACATTCAAACATACACGCACGCACCAAACATTCATTTTAAAAGATCACACACACTCATTCTTTCACACACACGCACTCACATCCATTAACAACACTCATAATATTAAAACATGCACGCATGCACCAAACATTCATTTTAAAACATCACCCATACACACACACACTTACCTTCAGCCTCGGAGGTCCCAGGAGGGTTGGGACTGCTGCCTTCCCTCATTACCTTAGGTCAGCCAATGAGGGAAGGCAGCAGTCCCAGCCTCCTCACAGAGTGGGATGGGGTCAATGAGACTGCTGGCCCGACCCCACTCTGTGACGAAGTGTCACTGATTGACACTCGCCCTGGGTGCTTCACGGCTTAAACCTGAAGCGCCCGGGTCGAAATCAATGGGTGACGCTTTCCTCGTCACCCAGGGGAACAAAGTTCAGCTCAGGCAGCCAGGAGTCTGCACAAATCGTGCATGTCTGCTCCAGACACTCTTCATGGAGGGCAAAAGGTGAGGGGGCGTGTCCCCTCCACCCTAAAGGACGGGCCACGCCTGCTGAGGTGCACTAAAAATGGGCATGAATTTTCAGGCCGTCTCCAAGAGGACCCCATTGTCAAACCTCTTGCATACTGTGCTGACCCCTTTGGGAACTGTGTGCCCCTTGTGTCCCCAAAAGGCTTTGCTTTGATCCTACTCGCCTTTAAAATAGCTCTCGGGAAAGGTGTGGTATGCCTTATTTAACTCCTTCTCCAATAGCTACCATCTTATATATGTAACCAGAAACATCCTGGTGATCCCACTCCATGGTCCACCATGTGTGTATCTTCATTCAGAACCGTTGGTCATACTGCAATCATGCATCCCCCATGCATTTTTTGAACCTCATACATTTTAATTTTGTTCAACCATAGACTTGCTGCACAGTGGGAGAATTTTTCTACAATGGCCTCACTTTTAGATGTTTCTTTCTTAACACATTTTCTTCCTTTTGTTCCTCCAGTTTGCTGTGACTCAGCAGATCATAAACTTCCAGCTAGATAATTAGCAGGAAGAACATATAAATACATTATTTGTGCCATATTCTGTCATTATAGATGGCAGGCCTGGTGAGGCCCACATTTGGTTGACTCCTCATGTGGAGACTGTGTTATCACTGTACCCCATGATTGGTGTTTCCCCCTATTCCCATGCCATGCTGCGGTTGGGTTTATTGATGGTATTTTTGAGAGAGCCCTTTGTTCAGTGGGGATTTCTTGTATGTACAGAAGCTGTTTGCTTGGAAACATGGCGCCCTCTGATACTCCCCCACCCCCCCCCCCCCAACTTCCCCATACATTGTGACTGCTTGAGCGGGGCGTTGCTGCTCTGCAGTGCTCCTGGGTTCATAATGGATGGGGTGATGCTGTCCTACTGGTGCTGGTTCTGTTGAGACTGTCTCATAAAAGGATGTCTGTGCTTGCATGTAAATTGAAATCTCTGGTAAATAGTCTACTCCTGTGACACTGCTGATGCGCCTGATCCTTCTCCTTGGTTCCCCAACCAGGCATTACCCCAAGGAGTTAATCCATTGGCCACACTTACACGTATATGCTCATCATTTGGGGGAAGTAGAGTGGATGGGCTGATTTTTCTCGGTGGCTACAGATGGTCCTTCACCTCTTTATACTTGTTGCTTGTTTTGCATTTAGTGTCTGCAAAGTCTTCTTTGGTTGCTCAACTCGGTGGTGTGCATCTTGGTGGGGATTACCAACTGCCTGCTCTGCTCCCTGGGGCACTGTTGTGTTGCTTACCATGTTTGGAGCTGGTTGCCTTTGCTAATTGAGTAATTCATGTCGGTGGACGGAGAGCTGTTGCTGCCCTCCTCGGCCGCCATATTTCCCAGCAATTGATGAGAATGGCCAGTATAAAGGCTCAGCTTACCATTCGTTTGGCCCTGATAACCCCACTCTTTCTGCCGTGCAGTGGCCCAGGTGGCGTCTCGGAGCCGGCAGTTGGACCGTACTTCAATTAAACAATCCAACTTCTCCTTGGGCCTGTCCTGTTGGCCCATTCACATTCACCACATCTCAGGGTTTGATTAAAATGCCCATCTGGGTGAAGGCAACAATAGCTTTTGTCTCTGCCTTGGTGGCCCTTCGATTCCACAATCCTGCCCACAGGTTGGGCCGTAGCTTACGAAGGCAAAAACCCTTTCTGGTCTGGTCCAGCTGGCCTTCATTTGACCGCAGCTGCGGCATCAGATTTAAAGTGCCCACCTGAGCCGAAGCACTTTGTTGTGCTTCGTCAATCCACGTCATTGGCTTCTAACAACCCCACTTATGATTTCTGTGGGCTGGGGCGATACCCAGGGCCGGACTGGCCTTTTATTTCACCGGGTAATTCCCCAGTAGGCTAGAGCCATTGGAAGCTGGCTCTGAGAGCCCAGGCTTGCTGCTGGTGCCTGTGTGCATCAGTCTCTTCCCTGCCTGCCTGTCCACGTGATGCAGGCTTCTCCTCACTGGGAATCAGTCTCTTCACTGCCTGCCCATGTGTTTTAGTCCTTACACTATCTGTACACGTGCCTTGACCACCTCACTGTCCGTCCGTGTGATACAAGCTCCTCCTCACTGTCCCTCTGTCTCCTCACTGTCCGTCCGTGTGATACAAGCTCCTCCTCACTGTCCCTCTGTCTCCTCACTGTCCGTCCGTGTGATACAAGCTCCTCCTCACTGTCCCGCAGGCTCCTCACTGTCCGTCCGTGTGATACAAGCTCCTCCTCACTGTCCCTCTGTCTCCTCACTGTCCGTCCGTGTGATACAAGCTCCTCCTGACTGTCCCGCAGGCACTGTCCGTCCGTGTGATACAAGCTCCTCCTCACTGTCCCGCAGGCTCCTCACTGTCTGTCCGTGTGATACAACCTCCTCCTCACTGTCCCTCTGTCTCCTCACTGTCCGCCCGTGTGATACAAGCTCCTCCTCACTGTCCCGCAGGCTCCTCACTGTCCGTCCGTGTGATACAACCTCCTCCTCACTGTCCGTCCGTGTAATACAAGCTCCTCCTCACTGTGCCAGTCTGTTTACTAGCTTCCAGGTGATACAAGCTCGCTTCACAGTCTCCCCACACATGAGCACACACATGTGTTCTAGCTCCTCATATGTCTGCCCATGTGCCCTAATTCACTCCTTCAGCGGGAACAGTCCCAGGCCAGGGGCCGTTGCCTTCCCCACCCCTTGGACATTGCTTGGCTGTTTTTTTCAGACTTTGAAGTACAACTGTGGTTTGATGCAGTTGCATCTCCTGCCAAAGGGCAGAGGCGTGTATAAAGCCTGCGTGTATTATACATTAGCATGCAACCGTCCACGTGGGGATTTTTCTATGGTTTCATTGCAAATGATATGCTTGGAACATTCCAGTCTTCTGTGTGTTCACTTATTGCAACGTGTCAGTTATACTCGAAGGACTTCTTTCCAGCAAGAACAAAGACACACATTTATAACTGTGATTCAGCAAGCCTAAAGTTGCTTTACAAGGCTCCTTGTAACTTATTCTGTTTCTGCGGCTTTATATATGAGGTTTTATGTGTGTGTGTGCTTTTAAAATGTTGCAAATGAAATATATATATATATATATATATATATATATATATATATATATATATACAATTCCAAGAATATGTAATTTAGGGTGCACCGTTTTTAGGTCTGGCTTTTGGAGCCATTGTTGCTGAATAAATCACAGGCATTCTACACAGGTAGCCAAGCTTCAACCATTGGTCTGGTAAGTTGTCATTCACAGTATGTTTCTTCCCACAAAACCATAGAGCATGGGGCAGTGGGTTAGCCCACTTAGGCCATCGGTTTCCCTTAACTGCACAAAGCCTCTGTACATTCTTCACATCTGCTAAAATACAGTTTCTTTCTCTTTAGTGGCAAAGCTCATTCAAATTTTAATTAACATCCATTTCTGGTGCGCGGTTTTATGGTACTTTATTTTCAAACTCATTATTAGGTCGAGCGTGCAAGCGCCCTGGCCTGTTGTGATCTATCTGGGGATTTTTAACCACACCCACCGGTCATCCATCACTATGACTCGTTCATGGGCTTGTCTTTCAAAAATCCTTTGTTATCATTGGTAAATGCTTTACGTTTGTCCCTCCTTGGGGCAGTTTTGTTACTGCCTTGGCCATCGACCCTGTTACATGAATTGCACTTTTGCCGATATGTTTGAAAGTTTGACTGCGAGCAAACTTCTTTTTCCTTTTGTGTCTCTACTTTGCACTCACACTCATGGAGACCGTGGCACTTTGAATCGGCTTGCTTATGTCAATTGTTTTACTTTTTATTTTCAATTTATGTGGCAAGAAAAGTCCAGTTAGGAATTTACAACGCTAATAACTCTAAATCGAGTAAATGCGAGACCCATTGCATTGCAAATGCTTGTTTAAAGTTGCTTTTAAAAAGTGTTTAGGTGATGTTGTTACTGCCTGCTATTTGTGTGTTTGGTTAGCTGGTGATTTACGTTTGTCTCTTCGATAATAATAGTTAAATGTATGGTACACCTGAAAGGCCTATTATTTAAAAGATGTTTTTAGTTAAAGTGCCACACAAGTAAATGTTTTTTTTAAATGTACATTTGTTATTGCAAGCATATGGTAGCCTTGTTTAAGTGGCAGCATGTTTTTCTTTTTTCTTTTTGTGTCATGTGCTTGCTGCAAAACAGTTTACAAAATGAACCATAGAACGAGCTTGCTAAGGTCAGATCTGTTGGCTTTGCCAATGCTTCTTTAGCAGTGTCATCTAATTGTAGCAAAGTGATTGTGTTACCCCAAAGCACAGTCAAGCTACAGACAAAAGATCATGATGATAGTGGCTGCTAGATTACGGCAGCACTGATTCTGTGTCGGGACCGGAGGCTCGGATTATGCTTTTCTTTCTTCACTTTAACAGCAGGCTTGCTCAAGAACAAACTACCTTTCCCTGAAACTTTAGGGGAAAGCAGAACAACAAATCAACAAATCATTGAACAGTTCTCATAATACCCATCTTTCTTCCCTGCTCCAGCAGGCAGAAGTTAAGTGTCTCAACTCTACGCTTATTTTAGGCGTGTATTGTGGTGTTTGACAGCATTATGAAGCTATTATGTGCATGGCTACTTGATGCTGCATAGCGGCGGCACCTCCCACCTGGTCTCTCCCCGGATCCCACAAACTCAGACCACACCAATTTTGCTTTTGTGGAAGATTGAGGCCGCAGTTTATTAGGCAATTTTCAACTTACAAGCGATCCTTCAACCACCATTTTCAATTCTTCAAAGAGCTCTTTTCATGGGCCTCCAAAGCACTGTGCCCTACATTCAGTGCCGGCCAGTCTGCCCCGGGGGGGCCTTATCACCTTGGGGTGTTTAACCATTTGTTTGCATTCAGGGCAAGCGTCTGCTTCCAGCCCCAACCGGAAACCATTTGTTTGCATTTGGGGCAAGCGTCTGCTTCCAGCCCCAACCGGAACAAGCCTGTGCCCTCCTTGTCACGGCCCCAAAGCACTGTGCCCTACATTCAGCGCTGGCCAGTCTGACCCAGGTGCCCTATCACCGGGTGACCTTTCACTTCCGGTGCATGCACTCAGTTCCTTCCGGGTAAGCATCTGCTTCCAACCCAGCCGGGTGACCTTTCACTTCCAGCACCACCACACCTTCCTTTCGGGCAAGCGTCTGCTTCCAGCCCACCGGGTGACCATTCACTTCCAGTATCACTATTCATTTCAGTCAGGGCAAGCGTCAGCTTCCAGCCCAAGAATGAATTGGTATCCTGGGTGAACGTTTCTACCCTTCTTTGCCAGTTGACCTAGTCACCTCTACACCAACTTCTTCCGGGCCACAGGCTCTGCCCTTGATTGTTTCCTTCCGGTTCAACACACAAGGCCATTGTGGTAGCCTGTCAGTACCACCCTGGGTCCTGACTGTCACCTGTTTGTGGCATGTTCCCCTCCAGCAACTTGCCATTATTCTTTAGGATCACATTGTAAGTACCGCCATGCCTTGCTGGGAGCTTTCGCTGCCTGCAAGGTCCCCCCCACTCCATAGGTGCGCCTCAATTCTTCCACTCTACGAATTACCTCTTGCATTCAATGATGCCCGTCTGACGTGCACCCCATGGGGACAAAGTTAGTCTGGCTGCCACAAATTAAGCTATGCTTAATCCTACCTACGGCTACCCCCAACAGGAATTTGGCCATGAGGCCGTTTACCCTTCATCTTGACAACTATATACTATCTTGGGATTGAGCCCCTATCTAGGACCTCCTGGGGATGGTCTCTGATGATATCACCTCTTTCACATCCATGGTCCTAGCCAACTCAGTGAGGGATTCCCTCATAATCTGAAACAAGTTGCCCCTCTCGATAGCAGATGATCAAAATATCTGAGTACCTTGCCCGGGCTCGGCATGCCTGAATTCTACCCCTGCAACCCATGCTTTGCGAGCCATTCGACCCTTGTGCGCCGAAGCAGGAAAATTGCATCCCCCTCCTGCTGCCGGCTCTTTATGCCCTTCCACACTCCTGACAGTGTGCTCCCACCAGCTCATCCCGTTCCTCGAACAGGCATTGACTCAGAGAACTCATCCAATTCACCATTTTCAGGCATTAGTGGAACCTCCTTGTTGGCCGATCCCTTTCCATCAAGACTGCCACTGAGGCATGCACAAGTGATTTTTTTTTTTTTGCTATCCCCTGTCACCTCCATTATATTTTGTTGTGGCTCTTGGTAGTACACTGATCCGCCCAAGATAGTGTTTAGGTATTACCAGTTATAAAATTCCCTATTGTGACTCCTCTATGTCCTTTGAATGTGCACTTTGGTAAGGGAGATGGGGGTAGTTGTCGCCTCCGGGGTATGTTTTCCAGCCTGGTAGTTCACATCCTGGATCACCCCTACCAGGACCTGCCACGTCCTCCGAGGGCAGACCTAAATCGACGCTGAGGGGCACTCCCTCCTCAGGACTCGTATGATCCACATCCGTTTTGCAGCTGACCCAAAATGAAATAGGCGTTAGCATAATGAAAGGTGACAATGTTATTGGAGTGCAAGTGCGGGCACCTTTGTTATTTTCTAACTAGTGAACCCTGAAAATCACTGGGGTAATGGAACAGACTCAATGGAGAGACATAAGATCTGTCCTACTTCCTTTCCCCTAATCAGTCCCACTAGTCCAACGCTTTACTTAACCCCATCCACCTTGCTATTATGCATCAATTATGAGACTGGAACAAGGGGGTCTGTGGGACATTTATTGTATAGCAAAAGGTGCCTTCTAAAAATAGTGAAGTGGGAGGGAGGGTTGGGGGGGTATAAGTACTTGGAAATACAGGTGGGCTCCGTCCATCCATACTAGCACAATAGATCGTTTACAAGAGGAGAGAAAACAGCTTAGTCCCACTATCTTCCTTTTACTGTGCCTCCCATTCCTGCTTGCTCCACCCAGTTGCTTAAACTTATCTGGTGTTCTTGCCCCCGGCCCTTTATATTTCTTCCTGTTTCCCTTTGCTACATTAGTTACCCCCTTTGCCATTTCACTGCAGTCTCTCCTTCCTTGTTAACAATCTTTCTCACCTTCACCCGACCACATGCATTTGCCCCCCTGCTGTCCCTCCCTGTCGCACTGGACACGTGCATTGCAACGCCTGATATGTCCAAGAGTTACCCCATGCTCTTTTTTTCTTTTTTTTCTTTCCCCTTAAAGCCTGCTAGGCATCTCCTACTGTCCCTTCAAATTACTGTATTGAGCTGAGTTACCTTTGGCATGTTGTATGCACTCAAGCTGCTTTGACTACCCACTCATCTTTCCTTCACATGTGTGCTCGTCACTGAGTAGTGCTTACTTGTGTCCAGGTTACTTGCCCTTAACTTTCCCCCGCATGAGTACCTGCCAATGTTCCCCTTTATTTTGTGTAATGGTCTTTATATTCCATCTGTGAAAATTCTTCTTCTAACATCTTTTGTTAAATGTTACTGTACCCACCTACTTAGAACAATGATGACAACCTGAGGATGCCTGAGAGGCAACTCAATCCCTTCCCATTTCACCACAGACAAAAAAGGTTTTGAATCCCCCAATATAAAATTATCCCGTTTAGCACTTGTTTTGCCGCACTGTGACTTATTCCCATGCTTGGAATTGAAAACTGTTTTGCGTGCACAAACCTCCAACCATTTCTGCCTTTCACATTCCCCTGCTCAGATGTGATTTATTTATTTATTTTTTCCGTGCACAAACCTACTACTCTACCTTTCACCAGGCCTATATTATATGCCGTACCTCACTCCCCTTCACCCACCTTGCACCGATGTGGCACACTGGGGAAGGGGGAAGAAGGAGCGCAGAGCGCTCAGTAACTCCCAACTCCCAACTCCCTCAAACCCCCGGCGAGGTCTCTTGCACAGCTACCCAAGTCAGAAGAGGGCCAAGGTGTACCTCCCACCACAGCCAACCGGGTGGGGTTTCTAGGAACAAATGCAGACTCCCCTGAAGAATCCCCAGGAGAAAGAGGGCCCCGTGCCAGGTGCCCGCAGTTAAATACATTCCCTGCCACATTCCTATTGCAAAATTTACGACCGGGCTGGACCCAGTGTCCCATTTCCTAACCAGTAACCTTCCTTGCCTGCCTTATCTCCCTCCCTTACACCCGCCAAGTCTGGGTTCTGCAACCTGGGGGATGGCCTCCACTAAGGCCCATGGTCCAGCTATATCCCCCCACCGAAGGGGTGGGGGGGCCGAACCAAGGGACATAGCATGAGTGATTTACTTTACAGGTGACCATGGGAGTGCTTTTCAGCACACTTCACGCAGCGTGTAATTTAAATTTTTACGGGGCCTCATGGCAGGGGGTGGCCGCTGGCCACTAGAGGGTGTTCGCAGGACAGCAAGGCATTCCTCCGGCTCTGTGAGCGTTGCGTGCTTCGTTCGTCCGCAACAGAGGAGCTGCCAAACGCATTGCGGAGCCTTGACCACAGTTCTTAAGCCCCGGCAGCCTGGAAGCCTTGACGCCTTGCGAACGGATCTGTTCTTGGATCTCTCTCCTGTCTGGGAGAGCTTTTGTGCGGTGACGGCCAGGCCCACCAGAGTAGGTGGACAGTATGTAAAATGTAACCCCTCAGGCCTTATGCTTGTCACAGCTCTCCTACAGCATGCCAGTCTCCCTTGTCTCAAGCCAGTTATTTGTGGTGAATTACCTAGATGCTTGTGTTCCTTTTTCTGGCAGCGCTTATGTCCCTAGAGGCCCATAGGCACTTTTTTCGGACCTGCAGCTTTCTTACATTGGGGTTCATAGCCCAACTGGGCTTATAATCCTTCTATTCCGGCACCACAGGGATCGGCCCAAGCTGTGTCACCTAAGAATAAAGTGGGGTGTGGTGCAAAATTGTCTGAGTTCTTGACTCTCCGTAACCTGCTAGGCTCCCTAGCACCACATCTGGTCTAAAAAAGATGCAGGTCCCAGAGGCCACATATTATGAGGAAGACTCAACCTCCTTGATGCCTCTAGATGTAGAGTTCTGTGAGACGGTGGATGTGTCAATCCAGCATGCAGTATCCCTGGCACTAGCACCTCTAGAAGAGAAAATTGAGTGGCTCACACAAGTGCACAAGCAAGGTCCCTCAATGGCGCCTACTTAGTCTGTAACCCCCTTTCGGTGGCCAAGTGCCCTATGAAACAGGGCGTTGATATGAACACGTTTGAGAGTCTCAAGACGGCCTTCCTCCAATCGCAACCAATTGGTTCTGACCCCTCAGCCTTCCTCCCCAGTGGGGGGATGACACGCAGGGCGATTTGGATGGTGACCTAAGCTCCTCAAGGCCGTGTCCCCCTTCCACAGATGACTCTCTAGGTCCCCGTGTGGGACAGGGCCAGCAAGACAATCTGGTGGCAGATATGTTAGATCCTGATGACTTGCTCCACCATTGTGGCCCTCAGTAACAAGGTGGCAACTTATGTGGCTAGCCGTCTATGCAAGCCCCTGGACAAGGAGGTCCATGCCTGCCTTTAGTGTCCTAATGCCTGAAATAGAAGAGAGGATAAATACCTTTCTGGCAAAATATATTAGGGACCCTAAGAAAGGCATTGACTGCTCCAGGCAGTCATGCCATGTCAAGATAAGTTGTTGGATGTGACAGGTCCCCTCACAAAAATATTGGATATAGACAAAGAAGCCAAGCAATCAGGGTCCCTGATATCACCTGACACCCTTTCTGGCTGGGCCCAGTGGGCGATCATCCCCCTAGGGAACACCATTACACGTTGACAGCAGAACACAGGTGTTCACTACTTATCAAAGTGGACCCCAAGTTGGTGGATCTAGCCGCTTCAGAGGTTCTTCTGCACAAGGGACATGTTTGGAGACCCCTTTATTAAGGAGCTAGGCATATTTGTGCAAAGTTTTAACTCCCTGGATAAGGCACAAGCCTCTATTAAGAAAATCTTTGCGTCAAGAGTGTTTGGAGGGTCTGGGCATGGTAGGGGATGCTCGTCCTACCAGTTCAATACCTATTCTTCCCAGAGAGACCAAGGCCCCCGGCAGACCCGATACCAAGACCCAAGACCCTGCACGATTTGTTGGGTGTTACCCATCCTATCGCTTTCAGGGTGCCCGCGGAGGCAGAGGCTGTTGTCGAGGCCGCTTCGAAGGATCTTCCCAAGGAAATGACTCTCCTTTCTTCCCAAATAGGTGTTGGAGGGTGGCTGGCTTGTTTCACGACAGTTGGTGATAAGTGATGGCCGATGCTTGAGTCCTTCAGACAGTCCAGGGTTACCATGTAGACTTTGTGGGTACCCCAGTTCAGTGGGTCAGGCCATGTCCTATGTTTTTTTCCAAACGTAATCTGCCTTGATTGACCAAAAGATATCAGAGCTCCTAAAGAAGGGAGCGATTGTGAGGTCAGTCTTGCATACAAATGGTTTCATAAGCAGCCTTTTCTTGGTGGAGAAGAGAGACTGGGATCAACGGCTGGTGATCAATTTAAGAGACTTCAATGAGAGGCTGGTTTACCGCCACTTCAAGATCGACTGCATCCATCCTCTCTGCGATCGTCTGCATCCATGGGTTTGGCTAGTGCGTTTGGACCACAATGTTGCCTATCTATCAGATCCAGTTTTTCCTCCTCACCTCAGATTTCTGCATCTTCTTTGGGGTCAGCAGGTCTTTGAATTTCAGACTCTTCCTTTTGGTCGGTTCTCGGCTCCTTGGTGTTTGACCAAGGTTCTCAAACCTGTGGTGGAATTCCTCTGAAGCAGGGGAGTTTGCTTGATCGACTATTTAGACAACATTCTCCTGGTGGACTAGGGTCCATGAGCACTAGTGAGTCATCATCAGATGGCAGTGGACTTATTGGAGAGATTGGGGTTTGTGATCAACTAACAGAAATCATTGCTGGTCCAGTCCCAGGTAATGACCTTTCTCTGGTTTGTGATCAATTCTTGGTATTCTACACTGAGTCTTCCCTCCAAGAAGATGGTGAGAATTTGCCACGAGTTGTGGCAAGTGGTGGCCTTTCTGCACACATCCCTCAGGCAGTTGGTCAGGCTGGTGGGTTTGCTGGCTTTGTCATCCAGGCCATCTTTCCCAGGCCCCTTCATTACAGGGTGCATTAACGGCTAAAAGTGAACTACTTCAGCAAGGGTCTGTCCTATGAGGGCCTGGTTCCACTCTCGGACGAAGTCAAAGGGGGGATGAGATGGTGGTTGGAACGCATGCAGGCCTGGAACAGGAAGGCCATATTTGGTTCCAATCCAGACATCATTGTAGTGTCCAACACCAGTCTCACAGGTTGGGGGGCAGTAGTGGGGGTATATCCACAGGAGGAAAAGGGTCTTTAGTCGAGCAGTCGATGCACATAAACTGCCTGGAACTCTTAGCAGGCTCTTTTGCAATCCGTTGCTGGAAGAAGGACAAGGTCAGATGTTCGGTCCTTTTGAAATGGGCAAAATCTCAGCAGTGAGGTGCATCAACCGCTTGGGGGGGTCCCCACTCCAAATCACTGGTGTAGCTAGTGAAAGGATTCTGCAGTATTGTCTGGGTTGGTAGATCTCAGTGACAGTGGAGTATCTTCCAGGGAAGTCCAACAAGGTACCTGTGGGGTCTCAGTGCATGGCAACTTCATCCAGAGGTATTCCACACAATTCAGAGGGTGTGGGGCTTCTTCTCAGTGGACATGTTTGCATCTCACTTTGATTGTCCCTTATCTCACTTCTTCAGCTGGAGGCCAGGATCCACAGGCAGCTGCAATGGATGCATTCCACCAGGACTGGAGTGTGGAGACAGGGTATGCCTTTCCCCCATTTGCAACTTTGGATCGGTTGGCAGAACAAGTACACAGATGGCAGGTATCGCTAGTGGTGATCTCACCACTTTGGAGGTCTCCGGTTTGGTTTCCAGTGATGCTGGAACTTTCTTGGCATTTTCCAATCTGTCTACCTCTGAGGGAGGATATCCTTCAGGATCTTCAGGGGAATCCCCACTGCATGGTTCTGGAGGGACAATTATGCCAGTAAACACCTTGCATTCTGCAATTTCGGCAGGTCACTTGCTCTTTGAAGGCCTGCTAGTGGGTGAGCACCCTCTGGTCAGGAAGTTGAGAGAGGTGTGGTTTTCTCTTCCTCCGGAACCTAGATATTCTGCCTTGTGGGACGTTAACAAGATCCTTAATCCAGTGACGACTCCTCCATTAGGGGGACAGAGGAGCGACCCCCACCCCCTGCCAGAAGTAGAAGCTGCAAACCTTTCACAACAAAAGGATAATAAACTATGTTTTATTATACTTTCATTGTGAAAGGGGCAGGTTCTTGTGGGGTGACCTGGATGAGGCGAGTGCAATGTGCACTCCCCTAAGTGCGCATGTGTATTTGGCCGGCCAAACACACATGCGCAGTATCCTCTCTCTAACCCGGCACTGTGTTGCAGGGCTGGAGAGAGAAGGCACATGCTCCCAGTCTGGCCGCTCCCAGCCAATCCTAATGCTGCTCTGAGCAGTGTCAGGATTGGCCGCAGAGCAGGCTGGGAGCCTTTGCCTGCCTGCTGCTGATGGACACGAAGGATCAGCAGTGCGGCGCGGCATGCAGGTAAGTTTATTTACTAAATGTACCCCCCCACTCCCTCCTCCCGTGCCACACCCACCCACCCCGCCCCTTGTGAGTGCAGCAAGCCGTGTCTGATTTAATCTTATTCTCTCTTGTCCTCAAAATAAATACCTGTCCAGGAAACAATTATCTGGTAAATTAGCTATGTTATTATGCTTAATATCTTGTAGATGAGTGTCAGAAGTAAGGGCTCTGGGTATTTCAGGGAGAGTCTTCACCCCAGATGGTGTTACTTTTCAGGTTTGCAGGAAAACGAAATGTAATTCCAGATTGGTTGCTTAGCCTTCATTTGCGCAACAGCCTAAATTGTGTGTTGTCTGATGTTTGAAAACTCATGAGGCTGTTACAGAAGAGCTGCGTCCGGCTAGGAAATGGAAGCTCTTGAGAGCCCTGCATAAACCATTTAATGCGGTTTCATCTCCCACCACGGCACGCTGGGTGAGGGGCATCCTTCAGGAAGCATGAATTGATGTTTCTATTTTTGGAGCACACTCTGCAAGGGGCGCTATGGCATCTAAAGCATTTACATTGGGGGCTTGTCTGTAGGACATCTTAAATGCGGCTGATTGGTCATCGGATTCAACATTTAAGACATTCTACTTCAGGACGAAAATCCATATGGCTTCATTGGTGGTGGATAAGCTTTGACCAAGCATAAACCGAACCTCTGGTCATGACACAGAATGGAAATTCTACTAGCTTCTGTAATGGAATGTTTCAACTCTATTAAGGGCACCGAGGCAAGGCTTATTCCTACCCATATCAAGTATCTTGTGCCTCTCTATTCAAGAGTTGGTTGTCTTTTGCAAGTTTGATGGGATCCTTTTAAGGTATAAGTATTCTTTATTTATGATAAACTACTTATCTGTCATTCAACAGGATGTTTTGCTTACAGATCGGGGGTTTGTAATGTTTAATATCTATGATGCTGGGTAGAAGATCACGATTATCCTATTGTGGGGTTGTTGTTGATTTGCTGATATGGTCAGTAAGTTTTCAGATGGAATTTTAAAAGATGGTTTCTAATTTTAGAGAACGAGACCTCCAAGCTAGAATAATTGGAGAGTTCATGGAGTTTATGAATTGGACGGCACATGTTGCACAAAGAAAGAGGGGGCATGGACAGTGTTGCTGGACTATATTGTGAGGACTGTTCAATGATTGATTGATTTGTTGTTCTGCTTTCCCCTAAGATTCTTGGTAAAGGTAATTTGTCTTTGGATAAGGTTGCTGTTAAATAAAGTGAAAAATGAAGTGCATAATCCTCACCTGCGGGTCCTTAATAGAATTGAAACTTTCCAGTGTGAAAGCTAGGAAATGTTTCATTTTGTCAAATCGTTTCAGACTGCTAGCAGCATAAGCAATATCCTTGATTATGTTAAAATTTCTTTGGCAGAGTGGGCTATCTAATTAAGTTATCATTATAATGTTTCAGTGGTTTGGATACTTTGGTTCTGTAGGTAATTGTACACACTTCCTTTTTTGTCACCTGTTTTTTTTTCCCAATGTTTACAACTGAGCTACTTAGTTAACTAAATGTGATAACAGAAAGTTACCGGAAAAGATTATTCAGAAATTAGCAGGGTGCTCTATAAAATATCCAGTCCACTCAGTCTTGATGACAGGACACCCAAATACCCATGTCTACCTCACCTCAATTGAGTGATCTTAAGTCAGACCAAAGGCTATTTTGAACTGAATGTACAGGATAAATATAGCCCTGGTGAATTTGATGATCAGGGGGAGATATGCTTGAGTGTCCAGCGTTGTTTAGGGGTGGTGGTAAAGGGGCTGCATTAAAAAAAAAAAGATTGCTTTATTTAAAAGCAGTCACAGACATGGTGGTCTGCTGAGCCCAGCAGGCCACCATCCCGGTGATTGTAGCGATTCACAATGGCTCACAAATTGCGACCTACCTCATGAATATTAATGAGGTAGGTCCATTTGCGAGCCCTCACTATATGTAACTCCTGGATTTTTAGACTTCCAATAGCGATTACTTAATTGCGATTCGCAAAAAAATTGCAATTTGGTAATCGCTATTGGAAATAATGATACATCTGGCCCCTAGTCTCATCACTCGTGCTGAACCACTGACTGGAGGCTTTTGAAGAATGCGTTTTTAGAGATTTAGCCTGTCTAAAATTGTTTGTTTATAGATGGTGGATCTGTGTGTATGTCTGTGTGTGTGTTAAGGTTATACTGATGAATATGCAAATGAGTGATTGAAGGGCGAACTGGTTGAAGTATGGATAGGAGTAAGCTAGTGGTTGGATGGTGTACGTTATGCTATATGTGTTTATTTGCACATTTCTGATATTACCATGGTCTGGCAGGTCTGCAAGCATAGTCTGCCTGTCTGCGCATCTTTAGGCTTTTACATTGACTGGAGAGAAGGCAGTGTGGTTTCTTTGTATCTGGTCTCTGTATCTTCTTTGTAGACCTTGGTGGTAGATCCTATTGGATTCGTATGTATTTAAATATTATTTTTTTTATAAAAAAATGTATGATTCTATTTCTTGAGTATGTATCAGTGAGTACAAAACATTGCTGTCTGTATTGTTTGCCAAATCTGAATGGATTTCCAATTCTATAGGGCCTGTGTTTGGTTGTATTGTCAGATGGCCTATCACTGGTGAATCCATGAGTGGGTGTGGGTACGCGGTCTGATACAGTTGTCAGTGTTGGCATGTCCAAGGAAGTTGTTTTGTTGGGAAAAACCCAGGGTCTCCTAAATGGTTGTGTTGCTGTGTTGTACACACAGTGTTGTGGTATTTTGGCTGATGTTCTCTGTCACATTTCCATTAATTGTTATGCGTGTGGACTGAGTAATGCCTTTGGGAATAATTGCTTTACCAAGTGTATTGCTGTGCTGTGTTTTGTGTATGATGGGCTGTAAGGACTATGGGGGTCATTCAGACCTTGGCGGATGGCGGAGGCCGTCCGCCAAGGTACCGCCGACAAATGACCGCACCGCGGTCAAAAGACCGCGGCGGCCATTCAAACATTTCCGCTGGGCCGGCGGGCGCTCTCCAAAAGAGCGCCCGCCGGCCCAGCGGAAATGCCCCTGCAACGAGGACGCCGGCTCAGAATTGAGCCGGCGTAGTTGCAGGGGTGCGACGGGTGCAGTTGCACCCGTTGCGTATTTCAGTGTCTGCAAAGCAGACACTGAAATACTTTGTGGGGCCCTCTTACGGGGGCCCCTGCAGTGCCCATGCCATTGGCATGGGCACTGCAGGGGCCCCCAGGGGCCCCGCGGCACCCCCTACCGCCATCCTGTTCATGGCGGGTTTCCCGCCATGAACAGGATGGCGGTAGGGGGTGTCTGAATCCCCATGGCGGCGGAGCGCGCTCCGCCGCCATGGAGGATTCAATGGGGCAGCAGTAAACCGGCGGGAGACCGCCGGTTTACCCTTTCTGACCGCGGCTGAACCGCCGCAGTCAGAATGCCCTTGGGAGCACCGCCAGCCTGTTGGCGGTGCTCCCGTGGTCGGTGACCCTGGCGGTCACCGGCCGCCAGGGTCAGAATGACCCCCTATATGTGCCCTGGTATCTCCGAAGTGTCAGCATACAACCAGGTGCTGTTCTACTCAGCATTTAATTACTGCACATCATGGAATAGTACCGTAGAAGAAATAACTAATTGATCACTGAGCCTGTGTATGGTAGAGATACGTGCAAAATAGATAATTAAGTTCCAGTAGAACTAATTTTTTGCGGATGAGGTGTGTGTGAAATAGGATGGCCAACACAACAGGCATCAGATGTTGTTGCTTTAAAAGGGTCTGATTTTAAAATCTGGTAATGCCCGTCCCCGAATCACCCAAACCACCTAGAGCCACGTCAGATCTTGGATAGGTGTTTCATCAGTATCCTGATGTCGATCATGTTAAATACAGTGGCAAGAGCTAATACAGTCGGCCCAATCATCAGCAATGATTGACCTGACCTCATCCATAGCTAACATCAATGTTATGTTGGTGCCTCCACTTGGAGTAAGTGCTCAGTATTGCTCAGACCACCCCACAGAAAGGCTGGAGTTAGTTACTTCTGTCACCTTCTTAGAGATGCCCCTGGTACTTTGTGCAGAATAAATGCTGGACAAGGATCATCCAAGGAGGCAGGTTAATGACAAGAATCGCTGTCAAACTCCTTAACCAAGATAGATTGATAAGTTTCCCAGTGGGTGCCCTCCCATACAGAAGAGGATAATAGCAATAGGGTCCTGCTTGGGAGTTCCTGTTCACTTCACTCATAGATTATGCTCATCTTCATAGTGAAGAGTCTGGTCAGCTTACCACTTTCACAGAAAATCTGACAAGTAAGTGTAGTGCTACCCTGACAAACTATGCCAATGAGTGCCCTACGGTGGAACACAATCGTTTTCTATGACTTTGTGATTCTGCTATTTTAAATTAAAGAAAATCCCCTTTTGCCAAGTCTATCCTCTCTTAAAGTCCTACGCTGGCCCCTATTTTCTGCCCCATGTAAGATTTCCTGCAAATGCGTTCTGCTTACCTAGAACTGAGTTTAACAGCCTTAAAAGTGTCAGTGAACTAGTTGTTATTCGGCCTAGGTGTTTTAGATGAGCACCATCTCCTACAAATCTTCCCTATGGTTGAGTCACAACTGACTAGAAAACGGTAGGAATCTCTCAAATCCGTTTCTGGAACAAGTTTTTGGGACAGATCTGTGAGAATAGTTTGTTTTTCCTCATAATCGTTTGGCAGAATGGGTTCTTCGGCAATAGGGACTTATTGTGGAGACATTTTTCTTGAATTTAATTAATTGATCCATCTATTCCTGTGGATCAAGAGCTTTCCACTACCAGCATGGTAACTTCACCAAGCAGGAAGTCCAGTGTCTCGTCTCCTCAATGTGTTGGGTCCTTGGCCAAATAAGTAAAGTCGAGAACATCCATGGTTTCAATGAGTTCCTATTCTGGACTATCAGAACTGATATTGCCAAGTGTGTTAAAGTCCACTGTGCTATCACTCCGGCTACTGTAAGGCCACCTGCATACATAACTCAGTAATTGCATCTAAGATACTGTTTTCTAAAGCTGACAGCAGGTAAAAGTGCACACTGAGGCAGAGGAGATCTTGCAATAACATGGCAAGACTTGGTGACAGATAGTGCCATAGTCTGTGATGCCTTCACAGGCCATGTCGTCTTTAAAAATGAATGCAGCACTGCCTCCCTGGGAAGACAGCCTAGCACTCTGGAGTAGCATTCACTTCACCCGAGATGGGTGCTATGGTGGGGAGGGCAGGAGAGTTTTGTACCCAGTATTTCCTCAGTGGAAGATCTTGCAATCATTCAATCCTCATTAGAAGGTAATCCTCAGAACACCCATGTTCCAACCCCTACTCCATGGAAAGCCTTGTGTTCTGGTTTTAAACAGGAATAACACTTTAGGTTTTCCTTTTCTCCTTTCCTGGATTTTGGGTGCTGGTGCTCCATCATCTATTCCTGTCTTGGCTCACATCCATCCAGCTGCACACTGTGCCTTCTGTCCTCAGACGTCCTACAATGGCTGCCATGTCCCATCCTGCCTCCTTCACCTGATATCCTGCCCGTGAGCAGGTCTTCTATTCACGGCCACAGTACATTCCACCACTTCCAGGTCATTTGCCCAGCTTATGAGTCTGCCGCCATTATTCTGTAGATATGCAACTATTCCCCCTCTGCCCAAAGACCACCTGTGCTGAGGCGTACTGCCCCCATGCTGTGAGGCATCTCTGGAAAATACGGCAAACCTGCCCTTGCACCCCATCAAATGCGCACACAAACGTAGTCACATGTACTCACATACAGGTAACCACTTCTTCCTCCGCATATACAGGCAGGGCTGTCTTGCTCCTCTGACCTACACAACAATGGTTGCTGGAAGCCTGCTGGATCCACCCGTGCACCATTGGAGCCTGGAGAAGGGAGATCATCAGGCTCTGAGACAGAAGGGCGGCTGCTATTTATTGTGCTTGCCTGCTAGCCCCAAGGGTGAAGGACAAAGAAGACACCAACAGGGTGAAGGGCAAAGCCATCAACAGGGTGAAGGGCAAAGACATCAACAGGGTGAAGGACAAAGAAGACACCAACAGGGTGAAGGGCAAAGCCATCAACAGGGTAAAGGACAAAGAAGACACCAACAGGGTAAAGGACAAAGCCGTCAACAGGGTGAAGGGCAAAGACATCAACAGGGTGAAGTGCAAAGACATCAACAGGGTGAAGGGCAAAGACATCAACAGGGTGGAGGGCAAAGACATCAACAGGGTGAACGGCAAATACATCAACAGGGTAAAGGACAAAGACACCAACAGGGTAAAGGACAAAGACAAAATACATCAACAGGGTAAAGGACAAAGAAACCAACAGGGTAAAGAACAAAGACATCAACAGGGTGAAGGACAAATATATCAACAGGGTAAAGGACAAAGACATCAACAGGGTGAAGGGCAAAGACACCAACAGGGTGAAGGACAAAGACACCAACAGGGTGAAGGACAAAGACATCAACAGGGTGAAGGACAAAGACATCAACAGGGTAAAGGACAAAGACAAAATACATCAACAGGGTAAAGGACAAAGAAACCAACAGGGTAAAGAATAAAGACATCAACAGGGTGAAGGACAAAGACATCAACAGGGTAAAGGGCAAAGGGCAAAGACACCAACAGGGTAAAGGACAAAGACAAAATACATCAACAGGGTAAAGGACAAAGAAACCAACAGGGTAAAGAACAAAGACATCAACAGGGTGAAGGACAAATATATCAACAGGGTAAAGGACAAAGACATCAACAGGGTGAAGGGCAAAGACACCAACAGGGTGAAGGACAAAGACACCAACAGGGTGAAGGACAAAGACATCAACAGGGTGAAGGACAAAGACACCAACAGGGTGAAGGGCAAAGACACCAACAGGGTGAAGGACAAAGACACCAACAGGGTGAAGGACAAAGACATCAACAGGGTGAAGGAAAAAGACATCAACAGGGTAAAGGACAAAGACAAAATACATCAACAGGGTAAAGGACAAAGAAACCAACAGGGTAAAGAATAAAGACATCAACAGGGTGAAGGACAAAGACATCAACAGGGTAAAGGGCAAAGACACCAACAGGGTAAAGGACAAAGACAAAATACATCAACAGGGTAAAGGACAAAGAAACCAACAGGGTAAAGAACAAAGACATCAACAGGGTGAAGGACAAATATATCAACAGGGTAAAGGACAAAGACATCAACAGGGTGAAGGGCAAAGACACCAACAGGGTGAAGGACAAAGACACCAACAGGGTGAAGGACAAAGACATCAACAGGGTGAAGGAAAAAGACATCAACAGGGTAAAGGACAAAGACAAAATACATCAACAGGGTAAAGGACAAAGAAACCAACAGGGTAAAGAATAAAGACATCAACAGGGTGAAGGACAAAGACATCAACAGGGTAAAGGGCAAAGACATCAACAGGGTGAAGGGCAAAGACATCAACAGGGTGAAGGACAAAGACACCAACAGGGTGAAGGACAAAGACATCAACAGGGTAAAGGGCAAAGACACCAACAGGGTGAAGGACAAAGACACCAACAGGGTGAAGGACAAAGAAACCAACAGGGTAAAGAATAAAGACATCAACAGGGTGAAGGACAAAGACATCAACAGGGTAAAGGGCAAAGACATCAACAGGGTGAAGGGCAAAGACATCAACAGGGTGAAGGACAAAGACACCAACAGGGTGAAGGACAAAGACATCAACAGGGTAAAGGGCAAGTACATCAACAGGTTTTGCTTTCTGTGGTCAATATGAAAGAGTGAGTGGCTGGCTCTCACCTTGAACATACTAATAAACATGCAGCTTATTTGGTGTGAGCTGCATTTTGGTTGGCTGACTTGGTGTGCAGCAGCTCCCACGTCATCGCTGTGGCCTGGGCAGGTGTTGCTCAGTCTTCTTTCACGTAGCCCAGTTTAGCCCCGACATTCTTCGAAGACAGCTGCCCCTAAACAGGCACTTTCCCTGATAAGCACAGCATGATTTTACCAACGCGCCTCTGTCCGTACTGCTCACAACCTCGTCAAGGCAGAAGGGTGCCAGCTTACAGTGCAGTCTCCTTGGTCGAGTGATCTTCCTGTACCCCAGCACGAAGGATGGCAGACGCTTAGGGTGCAGCCCTCTCAAGGTACAGACGGCCTCTGGTGAACCAGCCGTATTTTATGTAGTTGATGCCCAGATTTGTTCGGTCACTGACCCGGAAAGGGCCACTCAGAAGTTCTAGACATCCTCAGAATCACGCACTAATGGCAAATGTTGCAGAATATAAACTCCACCCATCAGCCCTGACGCCTGCAATCCTGAGCAAGAACCAACCTAAACCAAAAGAATATTACGGTCCATTCACGTTGTGAAGAGCGACTTAAGTTTTCACTTTTTGAGTGACAAGAGCACACTGAGAGAGCTAAAACCTTCTCTAGCCACACCTAAAAAGAAAAAAAATGGCCGTGATGTTTTGGCCTTTCTTTCACCTCTGACTTACAGGAATGCGTTAGCCGCCACCCCTGGCATCAGCCCAGCAGCTGTGCCCACATGGCCAGTCAGCTAAATGACTTCAGACTGTGTTTTTGAGACCTTTGTCTGATCTCCTTCCATCCCAGGCACCATCAGGAGGTCTGTGTCAATAAACCAGGGCGAAGGCTGCCGCCTTGCTAATGTAAGCACAAGATCGAACAAGGTCTGGCTGTAGTCTGGCCTCGGTTACACATATGCATCGCCCCTCTGACGTGGAGCTGTGCAGCGAGGACTGTATACTTGGCCACCAAACAAAACTTTCAGTTCCGAGCTAAAGCAGAATGACACACGGCTTCGCCCTCGGGGTACCCTTGAAAACTGTGGGCCTTATTCACAGAGATTTCCCATGGGGGGCATTTGGAGATGCTGGTGGGCTTTTCAGATTTTTTTACAGTATTCATAAAAGTGGGACTGCCTAGGACCTGGGTATAGAACAGCCAGTGTAAACCTGACATGCTGCAGCCACTGTGATTCTTCAGTGTGCATCAGGCCCTTGGTGTTCACATGTAATCTATACCCTCGAGTTTTATGTATGAATACTAATCCATAGATCCATACATTAAAACACTAAGGACCTGATTTATGAAAAGTTAGCGCCACCTTTACGTCAAAATGACGGTAGCCGGGCAGGGATGGCGTTATGGAGTATGGCGCTAGTGGGTCAGAAATGACGTTAGGCTGGTTAACGGCAAAATATATGCGGCTAACCAGCATAGCGTCATTTTATGATGCACAAGCAGCCACAAACATGACTCCTGTCTAAGTGTAGACAGAAGTCATGCCCACCATCCCAATGGCCAGCATAGGGGACCAGTGTCCCCTGCGCAAGGCCATTAGACCTAGTGCCAGGCAGGGGGCCCGATCCTAGGGGCCCCCTGTGGCACACCTAAAAATTATAAAAGTTACTTACCTCTACTTACCTGGGATCGGGTCCCCCATCCTGTGGTCTCCCTCTGGTGTAGGTGGGGATGTTCCTGGGACTTCGGGTGGGCATCTGTGGGCCCATTCCATGGTGTTTGATCATGGAAATGTGTCCAGAGCCACCCTAACTCCTGGTCTGACCCAAGCGTTAGATAATCGCGCTAAGCAGGCTTAGCGCCATGTTCTGGGCCCGTCTACTCCTTGCACGTGGTCTCTGCGCCAGAGTATAGATATGGCGGTAGGGAGTTAGTCATTTCTAGGACGGGAATGCCTACCTTGCATCTCATTGACGCAAGGTGGGTTAGCGCATCCTAGAAATGGGGCTAAGCCCAATATTTTGACGCTAGACGTGTCTATCGTCAAAGTATAAATATGGCATTAGGTTTGTGCCATTTTAGCATCAAAATAAATGATGCTAAAACGGCACAAGCAGATTATGAGTATGCCCCCAAATTCACCTGGGAGAGAAGAATGCACCCACGGATCGGTCGGAAGGACCAGGTACTACTCCTGCAACAGAGCATGGATTTGGTTGGTAGGTAGGGTGATCTGAATGCAGTAATGGGCAAGCTTTGTCAAGGCAGTGATCGCTCTGCGGGCTGTTAGTGCGCCTGTATACAAGGAGAGAGGACGTTTTTGTGTCATTTTCACTGCTTTTCCTCTTTTCTTCCCTCTACATTTCTGTTCATATAGCACCTTCGAGGATTAAAGGTTTTTATGATAGTTTTGAAAGCACACCAGAAAACCGAATGCAGGTGACACTATATGGCGACACATTGTTTCTTACCCACACCCACCAGTGCCCCCACCACCTCTGCACCTTCCCTCTCCATCTTTTACAGCCAAGCCGTGACTGCACACAACAGATCACAGATGAAAAACACACTTTTGTCATAGCCAAAGCTTGTTGGCGCCTTCCAACACGAAATCTCATCTGCAACGATCTTCACGCCGTGGGACACCTTTTGCATCATGCAGGAACCCACTGGCACCTTCCTAGGGTGCATTTCTGCAGTCTTCTACTAACTGGGGATTCTTCTTTTGCATCCTCTTCTGGGTTGGCAGGGGCTCCTGTCCTTCCTGGAACTTCTTTCGACTTCTGGACTTGGTCCCCTTCCTTTGCAGGTCTTCAGGTCCAATAATCCAGCAGTTGTTCTTTGCAGACTTGGGCCCATATTTATACTTTTTGACGCTAAACTGCGCTAACGCAGTTTAGCGTCAAAAAGTTTTGCGCCGTCTAACGCCATTCTGAAGCGCCATGCGGGCGCCGTATTTATGGAATGGCGTTAGACGGCGCAATCAGACCGGCGCTGCCTGGTTTGCGTGGGAAGAAACCACGTAGACCAGACAGCGCCGGCGTAGGGGGAAAATGGCGCATGGGCGTCTTAAAATGGGGCAAGTCAGGTTACGTCGAAAAAATCGTCTTAACCCGACTTGCGCCATTTTTTAACGACGCCCATCCCCCATCAACATGACTCCTATCATTGTAAAGATAGGAGTCATGCCCCCTTGCCCAATGGCCATGCCCAGGGGACTTCTGTCCCCTGGGCATGGTCATTGGGCATAGTGGCATGTAGGGGGGCACAAATAAGGCCCCCCTATGCCACCAAAATAAAATATAAAAAATAAAACTTACCTGAACTTACCTGAATGTCCCTGGGGTGGGTCCCTCCATCCTTGGGGGTCCTCCTGGGGTGGGCAAGGGTGGCAGGGGGGGTCCCTGGGGGCATGGGAGGGCACCTGTGGGCTCATTTTGAGCCCACAGGCCCCTTAACGCCTGCCCTGAGCAGGCGTTAAAAAGTGGCGCAAATGCGCCGTTTTTTGCCACGCCAACTCCCGGGCGTCTCTTTTGCCCGGGAGTATAAATACCACGTAAAGGCCTGGGAGTCATTTTTTAGACGGGAACGCCTCCCTTGCATATCATTAACGCAAGGAAGGGGTTCACGCTAAAAAATGACGCACATTCCGGGAACTTTGGCGCTATTCGCCTCTAACGCCATAGTATAAATATGGCGTTAGTTGGCGTTAGTTTTGCGTCGAAATTGCGTCAAAAAAAACGACGCAATTTCGGCGCAAACGGAGTATAAATATGGCCCTTGGTTGGCTGCTGCAAAATCCCCAAAACGAGGTGTAGTGTGTCCTAAGGAAACTTGCAGTACTTTACTCCTGCTTTTCTGGGCTCTGGGTGGGGTAATTTACTTACCTTCACTGTAGTCTTACTCTCCCAGTGGTTCTGCACACACTACACTTGTCTAGGGAGGACTTAGTGATTCACATTCCACTTTTTTAGTATATGGTTTGTGTTGCCCCTAGACCTCTCTTCTCCAATTGTTTTCTATAGGCTTTCCTACTGTTTGCATTGTTCTATGACTATATACTTGTCTAATGTTGGTGTCTAGTGTATGTATTGTGTATAATACCTCCAGAAGGAGTATTGTCTCTAAGATATTTTTGGTACTGTGTCACCCAAATAAATACCTTTATTTTTGGTAACACTGAGTATTGTCTTTACTTGTGCATAAGTACTGTGTAACTATAAGTGTTATTGCATGAGCTTTGCATGTTTCCTAGTTCAGCCTAAGCTGCTCTGCTATAGATACCTCTATCAGCCTAAGCTGCTAGAACACTACTACATTCACTAACAAGGGATAACTGGACCTGGTGTAAGGTGTAAGTATCCAAGGTACCACTCCAAACCCGGCCAGCCTCCTACAAGGGCAGTGAGGTTATTAAACAGTATTCACCTTTTCTTTGGCTTCTTGGCTGCTAGAGCTCAAGCAAATACAGACAGTGGATTTGGCCTTTTTGTGTTGCCCACTTGAACACTAGAACTGACTTTGATGTCGAAAGGGATCCATTTTTCGTTGGACGAGTCTGAGCAGAAAAAATCTTGTTAGATGATGGGGTTAGGCGCCGCAATCACTAGACAGAAGAAGTTACCCAGGTTGAGTGGAGGCAGCTGGAGTAGGTTGTGTGAGAGTAGGAGAGATAAAACTCTTCTAGAAGCCGCACTTTGTGTTAGTGAAGGCTGGCAGGGTCACTGATAGTGATTGAATGAAAGCCAGCTCTTGGTGTGTTCTCTTGTGTATGAGGACAACACTGGAGTCTTCTTCCCTGAGGATGCAGCACACTTTACGCAGCGGTTCATCGGACGAAGCGGGCAATGCTGGGAGAGGCACAGTGTAGGGTGACCAGGCTTTGAGGAGCAAAAACCGGGGCAGGTCAGACATAAAAGAAGGACTGAAGACATTACTCTTACTTTTATATCTGGCCTGTCCCTTTTTTGCATAGCTTTGTGAATGTGTGTGTGTGTGTATATATATATATATATATATATATATATATATATATATATATATATATATATACACACACACACATGCATGTAAACGCACACATTTACAAGACTACATATATAAAATAAGCCATGGCTTCACCTCCGAACCTGCACCCCCAACCCGCCCCCACCCACCTCTCTCTGCTCCCCACTCCTCTCTCTGCTGGGAGCAGACAGGGGACTGTGTTGCCTTACAGGGACAGATAAAATACTTTAACATATGCTTACCTAGATGATCTGACCTTTGTCCCAAAAACCGGGACATTTATTTAATTATCTGACCTTTGTCCCAAAAACCGGGACATTTATTTAAAATTAAGAGACGCGTCGGGACACCGGGACAGTCTTCTAAAAACGGGAGTGTCCGGGGAAATGCGGGACGTCCGGTCACCCTAGCACAGGGCTAATGAGAAGCAGGGGTATACCTGCTGCTGGTGCTGATTAGGTGAGCGCGCGGCACAGTGGCACGTCCTGGCGGCACAGGGCACGCTGCTGGCCTTTCAGCAGACACCTGGAGAGCTGCCCTTTGCCAGCATGATGGATGTACTTGTTTAGGTTTATTCGGGTGGTACTTAGTGGGGTGAGTGTGAGAAAGTTCCCAGGGGCACAGCTCACTTGCTTCCGGCAGCTGGCACGCGACACTCACTTTATGCATCAGGCCCACTGATAGCTCAAATGTAGAGAAGCAATTCACCCACCGCAACAGGAGCACGGTTCATCCAACGCGGTAAGAAAACAGGCCACTTAAAATGTGCAGGGCACACTCCACTCGGAGGGACGGTAGACCCTATGGAAAGGGGGTGCAGCTCTCCTCGCGCTACATGGGAGCAGACCTTTAGTGCGCAGGCGCCACGTCACACATTGCCACAAGGCCACCTCTTCCTCAGTGCCATAGGGACAAAGCTAAGCAAATGTACGCGTCAGGGGCACAGACGCTTCAGACTCACGGAGGCACTATTCCCCCCCCCCCCCCCCCCCCCTCCCCGCAGCAACGCCTGTGTAGAATTCCCAGGGCACGGTTATTGTATTTCAGTGAGGTGCATGTGGGGACGCTTAGCAGGTTGCAGGTATGAGAAGAACACGTTACATCAGTGGTTTTCAAACATGCTAATGCTGCGCCGCCCCCCCACCTCCCCCAGTGGGAAAAAATAAATCATCGGGCCCTCCCCTCAGAATAGTTTTGAAAAATTCTTATTAAGTTGGCAACGTTTACATAAGTCTAGACTTATTTAAACATTGCAGTTAGGTTCTTTTACCTTTTACAAATGCAATAAACGTGTTTCTGCTTTAAACAAAGCACTATTAGCTGCATTATCTCTCTTTTGGCCAGAGCCTGGCGCCCCCCCTGGGATCACTTGAGGCCCCCAAAGGGGGGCCCGCCCCTCAGTCTGAAGACCCCTGCGTTACATGAGGGTGAGGGGAGCAAAGAGAGGAGGCAGCCCTTGGCTGGTAAAGGACAGTTCGCCCAGGACGCAGTGAAGTAAAGAGGAAGGCACGGTGCTCGCACGAGATGTGGCGCAGCTCACAGAAGACCTGCGCACATTGATTTTCATCCTTGTGTCTGCCATTTCTACCGCGAGAACCCCAAGCACGGATCAGCGAGTGATGTGCTGCCTTTTACCGTGGGACAACCAGTTTTCAAACTTGTGAATATTTATTAATGGCGCTGCCTACAAGGATATTCCCTTTTTAAACAAATTACATATCTAAAGTGCGGCCTCTGGCATGGTTCCTAACCTGGAAATAGTTTTCGATGGTTTGTCCAAGAGACAAAGGTCACCGATAAACAATATCACCGGAAAGGCCATTGATTTGATCGCCCTGATTTTACTTCAAGTACACAGTCTCCCTGGTACTGCTACCAGCACTGTCAGATGCTCACTGCTGCGTTGTTATGTAACCAAGAGTTGTAGACTTCCTTTAAATTAATTGAATACATTTGACTAACACACTGGGGAAGAATGTTTGGCAAAATAAAGGAAGGCGATGATTGCAAAGACGGCGCCGATAGACTTGACTACGGGGGGGGGACACGTCCCTTCAGGCCGGCGCTCTGAAAGGATGTGCGAGAGTCATTAATATTCATCATATATGTAGACTCTGCATGACATGCCGCTGACCCTACCCCGTCTCCCCAGGCCTTTGTGATGTAGAGGAGGCTCAGGCATCAGCCCTGCACACAGGCTGCTTTGCGTCTGTGTTTCCTTCTTGGCTGTGCTACCTGCAGGAGTTGTATGCATTGCTGCAATTGAGCCGGTGCCTTCCGGTGCGGGGCATCGGCACTTATTTTATAAGGTCGGCACTTAGTTTTCTGAATCAGGCATTTACTGCTAGCAAAAGACACTTACATGAAAGAGGAAGGAAGACGAAAACGGAAAAGCGTCACAAAGGGAGAAAGCTGCAAGAGTGAGCTGAAGGGGCAGGGAGTGACTGTACATGGATTAAAGAGGCCTCAGGGTTAGCCGCCTCCACATTCTGTGCTCGCACATTTAATTGCGGCAGCCTTGTGTTTCAAAGGATAGCTCTGGGCACCAGCACGTTTTTATTTACCAATTAAGCACTGGTTGTATGTACCGCAAGCCTTAGTTCACAAAGACCAGCAGGCAGCCATGTCTTTTTTTTTATAACTAATACCAGCAGTCTGAGGGAAAGAGCCCTCCACCCCCCTCAAACCACACCCACTATATACTGGAGCCGAGACAAAGCACTGTAGACGGTATCTGAGGTACACCAGGCTCTAGGGAACCGGCCTCACTGATCTGGCAGCAAGGCCGGACTGTTAATCAACAATCTGAGAGAGCCGGCCGTGTTAATCATTCAATCACACTGCTCTTTATGGAAGAAGCAAAACAACTAATACCGCCTTAAATTCATGTTTTCTGACTGGAAGCTCTCATTTTGTGTGATCATAAGAGCTCCATTTCGAAGTGTAGGAATTTAAAACTCAAAAGCGATTCAGCTTGTTTGCTTGGAGTTTTTTAGTCGCCCGCAGTGTCCTGTCCCACAGCCAGACGTCTGCCCTCGCAGGAGGTGCTGGAACCCTTACAAGAGCTTCACTTGTAGTCACTCAAAATAGTTCAACTGGGCACCGTTTTCTTTTTTTTTTTTTTACAGCCAGCCTACTTTTCTTAACACAAGCTTCTATTGATAGGGGGTCTAATACCTGTGGTATGATCTGCTGTACATATGTACTATATACAAGTTTGAGAAGTCGCAGAAGAGAATTGGAAATAGGGTCTCATTTACACGGAAGTGATGCAGCGTGGCACTGCTGCTTAGCTTGCTGCTCCACTCTGCGTCATTTTGAAAGTGCATGGATGCGTCGTATTTACTGAAATACACAGTGGCGGTTCCCCTGGGGAGCGGAGGAGCGTCGACTCCCTGCACTGCTGTGCAGAAAGCATCAAAAATAAAATGGTAATAAAATGATTTCATTACCATTTTATTTTTGACACTTTCTGCCAGCATAGAAAGTGCGAGGGCAGTGCGGGGCCAGTGTGTCACCCCTGCAAATGATTGGCAGCAGTGAGCAGTGGCCTCCGTTTGAAGTGCACATGATGGTTTGGCCAGCTACCTTGCTACGGCCAATCCGACATGCGCATGTCAAATCTCTGCAAACCTGCTGTCTTGGACAGCTGGGGTGGGGAGAAGGCACAGGAATACAGTGCCATTTGGAGCGTGGAGCCTACCCACTCCACCAAATCAAGGCACTTTTTTTCATGCTGCTTAGCAGCATGAAAACAGTGTCTTGATTGGATGAGGGAGTTGGCTGTGGGCTTCGCACTCCGAGGACGTGGTTGCAGCCTTGTAAATTTGGGACTGTATCTGATTCCATTAGGTTCCATGGGCGTTGCATGGGTACACCCACAGCAAAAACCATGGAACACCCCTTTCACACAGATTGATGTGTGAAAGGGGGCCATATTTACAAGGCCATGAAAAGCCACAAAAGGTGGGTTTGCATGGCCTTGTAAATATGGGCCAATGCACAGCACTACCGGAGCGTAAAAAAATGGCACTCCGGTGGCGCAGTATGCTCCTAGGGCCTTGTAAATGAGGCCCTTAGTTTTTACTGAAATAGATCATTCTGTGTAATCAGTGAAGCAGTGTTACTGAGACAGAGGTTATACATCCTACACAGTAATGATATGCATATAGCTGGTTAGCATTTTGCTCACAAAAGCACCCACCTTTCTGACTCGTCACATGTAAATCTGCAAAATAACACATTACACATAACTCCAAACTCCTATCTAACATAGTTCAGATACGCAAGATCTGACTATCATACTTAACCAACAGCACTCTCTACGTACATTAACCTCAGTAACACTCTACATAGCACAGGCGTGGTGCTAGTGACTGTTCTTGGCCTACTTTGTTGGGTGACCAGACGTCCCGGATTTCCCCGGACAGTCCCGGTTTTCAGAGGACTGTCCCGGTGTCCCGACGCTTCTCTTAAATTTAAACAAATGTCCCGGTTTTTGGGACAAAGGTCAAATTATTACATAACTGTCCTGGTTTTTGGGACAAAGGTCAGATTATCTAGGGAAGCATAAATTAAAGGTATGCTCTCCTTTAACAGACGCCTACAAAGTATGCAATAATTAAGTAATTTATCTGTTATTGTCGGGCAACACAGTCCCCTGTCTGCTCCCAGCAGCGAGATGGAGTGGGGGCAGAGAGGTGGGCGGGAGCGGGTTGGGGGTGCAGGTTGGGAGGTCAAGCCATAGCTAATTTTATATGTATAGTCTTGTAAATGTATGTGTGTATATATGTGTGTGTGTATGTATATATATATATATATATATATATGAATGTAAACACACACATGTATAGACACACATTCACAAAGCTACGCAAAAAACGGGACAAGCCAGATATAAAAGTGAGTTTAAAGTAATTAGTCCTTCTTTTATGTCTGACCTGTCCCGGTTTTTGCTCCTCAAAATCTGGTCACCCTACTACTTTGTGTCTGGTAGGGTGAGGGATAGTGTTGCAGGATATTCGTTTTTCACCTCTCTGCAGCATTCAGTACAGCTAACCATAACCTTTAGTGGGATCGTCTAAGATCCGCAGGGTTACTCGGGCGGGCATAATCATTATTTACCCCCTTCTTGACGAACAGGTCCCAAACAACAACACTGCCGTCATTTCATTCTACTGAGACCTTACTGCCCCACGGCTTCTCCTAAGGATTTGCACTGTTTAACGTTTGCATGCAGCATCTCTACGGCCTGATCTGGTCCTTCGAGTCTAGCACCCTTTCCTAGGTAGATTACATGCAACAGCTTCTCATTGTGGTCAGTGTTCCTCCGTGTCCATCGTACTGCTGAAACACCGCCTACAAGACATCCAGAAATTTATATCTTAGACATCTTGAAAGCTTAAAAAGAGCAGTGCGTTCTTTTTCAAATTCAAAATGTATGGTCGACAGAAAAAATCCATCCTTTCTTCTCGTGGAGGAGTCTGGTCAGATGGTGGGACGTGTCCTAGTCCTCCTAGATTACTGTAATGCCATCTATCTGGGCTTAACAGATCCTTCAATATCTAAGCTTCTTCAGAGTATGGCCAAAGGGGACTTGATGATGGGACTTCTACATTTGATCATGTTTTGCAGGGGAGACTGTTTTTTAACTAGTTTCAAATAAAACAAAGAATTATTTTAAGCACTCTATTCTGTCCATGTGCCTTCTAGTACCCGCCTCTTCTTTCTTTCTAGCGTGGTGACCCCCTTATCACCTGTTTAGTCCTTTATGGCTAAGTGCTGTTCTCCTTCTGAGTGTTCCCGGTCCATGGGCAGAACTTCTGACTTCTGGGCTCCAAGCCCTGGAGTGATGTGCCTCTTGAGTTCTGCACTTTAACTGCGCAGCCTTCAGGTGTGCAGTCAGACTCCAGGTATCCTCGCAGTTACAGTCGCCACTTGCTGGCTTTTGTAGCAGGGAGGGTCGAAGCTGGTTTGTTGCCGTTGTCGCTGTTTTTTTTAATGTTGTTACATTTTAGTTCTGCTGTGTGCTTTTAGTGCTAGATACTTCAGTGACATGCACTCAATAAATAATAAATAAAAAGTGTAACAAAAGTGTCCTCGAAGCTAATCTCACACCCTTGAAAGAGGTCAGACACAGATGGAAATTAGATGCCATCTAATCAGTTTTTCAACATTTTATTTCCAGCAGCAAATAACAGATATATTTAAATTTACATGGAATTCCTAATTCTAGGTGGTGACTTCCTGTTTGTCTACAGTGAAGTTTTCTTTCTGGTGGTCAGGAACCCCACAGGCACACCTTCATCATCAGCCGGAACACCCCAGGAAGGCACTTTACACACTGTTGAGCCCCCAGACCATCTGTGGACATCCATGGCAAAGTGCAAATCAAATACAGCAGTTCTTAATTTGTAAATAAAAAGGTGCAGGTGCCCAAAGCCCTCCTCTTAAACACGCGGCTGCTCCAATTTAATGTGGGAACACGGAATACTGAGGCGGCGTAATCCTCGGGCCTCTTTAATCCATTTACAGCCACTCCTTGCCCCTTCAGCTTACTCTAGCAACCGCCTACTTTCTCCTTTTGTGACACTCTTTCGTTTTTCTCTTCCTCCGTCTTTCCCATGTGTCTTTTGCTCGCAGCAAATGCTAGAGGCAGAAGAATAAGCCCCGGCCCTCAAAAATAAGTGCAGGTGCTCAGCACTGGAAACAGCAAGCACAAATTAAGCACTGAAATACAGTCACATGTTGTATTCAGACACTTCACCGGAGTCCCAAGGCAACTCTAAAAATGGACGTTGCAGGTTTATTCTCTGTTTTATACAGGGAAGTGGCTTGGTCACCAACATTAGGCGGGTGTGACCTTCAGATTTCCCATCACTCTGGTATATCTTGTTAACATGCATTATAGACAAAAAGGGTGAATGAGAGGGGCATTAGAGGTAGTTGAAAGGGAGGAGATTACGGATTGGTGTGAGTACTTAGGCCCTGATTTATACGCAGGTTTGCGTCAAAAAGTTTACCGCTGGCTATCGCCATTCCTGGTTGCCAGCCGGGCATCATATTTAAGGAATGACGCTAGCCGGCGCGAAGGCCCGGTTAGCATAAAAATAAATGATGCTAACCAGGTAGGGGAGGCGTAGGGAAGACTGGAGGTTGTGTGTGAAAGAATGGCGCTATTCAGGTTAGCGTAAAAAAAAAATGACTCTAACCTGACTAGTGTCATTTTGTGACGCACAACCCCCATGGACATGACTCCTGTCTAAATAAAGAATGTAGTCATGCCCCCCTGCCCAATGGCCATACCCAGGGAACTTGTGTGTCCCCTGGGTATGGCCATTGGGCACAGTGCCATGTAGGGGGTTCAAGTTAGGCCCCCCTATGGCACTTAAAAAAAATATATATAAAAACTTACCTGGACTTACCTGGGATGGGTTCCCCATCCTTAGGTGTCCTCTAGGTGTGGGTGGGTGAGGGTGTCCCTGGGTGCAGGGAAGTGCACCTGTGGACCGCTTCCATGATCCCTGACCACGGAAATGAGCCCACAAGTCCCCTAACGCCTGCCCTGACCCAGGCATTAACTAATGGTGCTAAACAGGCTTAGCACCGTTATTTAAGGCCCTCCTCCTCCCGTGCGTGATTTTTGCACGGAGGATAAATAAGGCGCTAAGGCCTTAGAGTCACTTATTGCCTGAAAACGCCTACCTGGCATCTCATTGACGCAAGGTAGTTTTCCGCAAGCAAAAAATTATGCTAACTCCATAACTTTGGCGCTAGAATTTCATAAATATGGAGTTAGGTTTGTGCCGGATTTACGTAAAAAAAAAATGAGACAAATCCGGCGCAAACAGAGTATAAGTATGCCCCTAAGTGAGAGAATACATATTTGGTCAAATAGCCAACATTTTTAAGACTTTCAAAACAGAGCGAGAGTGTGAGTGTGTGCGTTTTTGTATGTGTTTGTATGGAAAAATGCCTTGTAAAACCCGACAGACACCTCACCACACCCGATTGAAAGCAGCTGTACCCAAGTATTGAACACAAAATACATTTATTAGAGGGGTGTTAACATGCCACACAACCCCACTGAAGCTATGTTCCTGGTTTTAGGATAAACTGCACTGTTACAACGCGACCCAACGAGAAAGAAAATATTTGAGCCTTTTCCCAATTCCAATTTTCAATACTCCAGCAATTTTATGCATTTGCAACCCCTACGTAACCTGCAGACCATGCACGCATCATCCGCCATGGAACAGGGAGCTCAGAGGCAGAGGGAAGGGGGGAGGGGCGGGCTGAGGGTGGTGGGGGGCACCTGAGCTCTCATACAGGTAAAAGCACTGGGAGGTTGTAGGAGTCAGGATTGCCTCCTGCACTCTTAAGAGTCAGAACACTGCCCACGCATCCCTCTATCCTGCAATGTCAGGCCTCATGAATCTAGCGCCCCTCAGATTCTTCTCTTCTGTATCACCCCAGCCTCGCGCTCTCACCCTCCTGAGTACAAGACGGCCGCGCTGTCTCTCACTCCTAACCTGGGCCTTGCTTTACAGCCACATTCTGCAGCGAATGTGAATGGCTCATAGGCACTGGCAGTAGGGGTTGGGGGAGCTTGTGGGTGCTGTAGCACCCCCAGAGTAATTATGCTGGAGCTCAGAAGGTTAGCGAGGAATAAACACACCTTTAAATATTTTTTTTTCTTGTCGCATTTGTGTCCAATTCAGGCATATTGCTGCTTATTCTCTTAACACGTGATTGGTGTTGACTTTTCTTTAACTGGAATGGAAAATGTACCCACTGCAAAGGGTAGTGTGCTACCACAACACGCGTTGGTAATATATTTGTGACAGTGAGCCCCATAATGCACCATCAGCTACATACCCCTCCCTTACCACTCTCCGGCTGAAACGCGTGTCTCGCTTGTTATAATCATCCTTCTTGTGACACTTGCATTTTTCACAGTCCCTCTGACTCAGTGAGGTAGCATTGATGTCAGCACCCCCACTCTGAAAATTGTTCCAGCCCCACCTAAATGACTGTTGTATTGCATGGCAGATGCATTTGTACAGTTGGTTGAAGAACATTTGGTTTTGATAGGGCTAGAGGATTTGTGTTAAATGTGTGTTATTTATGTTTGTATTTGACATGGTCTTGATATATATGTTTTATTTCTAGAATTTTTCTGTTGTATACAGGGAGTGCAGAATTATTAGGCAAATTAGTATTTTGACCACATCATCCTCTTTATGCATGTTGTCTTACTCCAAGCTGTATAGGCTCGAAAGCCTACTACCAATTAAGCATATTAGGTGATGTGCATCTCTGTAATGAGAAGGGGTGTGGTCTAATGACATCAACACCCTATATCAGGTGTGCATAATTATTAGGCAACTTCCTTTCCTTTGGCAACATGGGTCAAAAGAAGGACTTGACAGGCTCAGAAAAGTCAAAAATAGTGAGATATCTTGCAGAGGGATGCAGCACTCTTAAAATTGCAAAGCTTCTGAAGCGTGATCATCGAACAATCAAGCGTTTCATTCAAAATAGTCAACAGGGTCGCAAGAAGCGTGTGGAAAAACCAAGGCGCAAAATAACTGCCCATGAACTGAGAAAAGTCAAGCGTGCAGCTGCCATGATGCCACTTGCCACCAGTTTGGCCATATTTCAGAGCTGCAACATCACTGGAGTGCCCAAAAGCACAAGGTGTGCAATACTCAGAGACATGGCCAAGGTAAGAAAGGCTGAAAGACGACCACCACTGAACAAGACACACAAGCTGAAACGTCAAGACTGGGCCAAGAAATATCTCAAGACTGATTTTTATAAGGTTTTATGGACTGATGAAATGAGAGTGAGTCTTGATGGGCCAGATGGATGGGCCCGTGGCTGGATTGGTAAAGGGCAGAGAGCTCCAGTCCGACTCAGACGCCAGCAAGGTGGAGGTGGAGTACTGGTTTGGGCTGGTATCATCAAAGATGAGCTTGTGGGGCCTTTTCGGGTTGAGGATGGAGTCAAGCTCAACTCCCAGTCCTACTGCCAGTTCCTGGAAGACACCTTCTTCAAGCAGTTGTACAGGAAGAAGTCTTCATCCTTCAAGAAAAACATGATTTTCATGCAGGACAATGCTCCATCACACGCGTCCAAGTACTCCACAGCGTGGCTGTCAAGAAAGGGTATAAAAGAAGGAAATCTAATGACATGGCCTCCTTGTTCACCTGATCTGAGCCCCATTGAGAACCTGTGGTCCATCATCAAATGTGAGATTTAAAAGGAGGGAAAACAGTACACCTCTCTGAACAGTGTCTGGGAGGCTGTGGTTGCTGCTGCACGCAATGTTGATGGTGAACAGATCAAAACACTGACAGAATCCATGGATGGCAGGCTTTTGAGTGTCCTTGCAAAGAAAGGTGGCTATATTGGTCACTGATTTGTTTTTGTTTTGTTTTTGAATGTCAGAAATGTATATTTGTGAATGTTGAGATGTTATATTGGTTTCACTGGTAATAATAAATAATTGAAATGGGTATATATTTGTTTTTTGTTAAGTTGCCTAATAATTATGCACAGTAATAGTCACCTGCACACACAGATATCCCCCTAACATAGCTAAAACTAAAAACAAACTAAAAACTACTTCCAAAAATATTCAGCTTTGATATTAATGAGTTTTTTGGATTCATTGAGAACATGGTTGTTGTTCAATAATAAAATTAATCCTCAAAAATACAACTTGCCTAATAATTCTGCACTCCCTGTATATGTATAATACACAGGTATTCTTTGTATTAAAAGTGTAATTGTAACAGTACAGTTTTTGGAAACATCTTACACCATTGCCATATATATTTTTTCTTTTTGACTATATTATGTCCTTGTACTAAACTTCTCAGCAGAATCTAGGATTCCATGGATACAATCAGAAAATGTAATTCAATTTAACTTTTCAAAGTGTGCTCCATTCTCAATTTGAGCTATAGTTTGTTGGTACAAGGTTTCTTGTCCCATAATACATGTTTGACAACAGGCATGTTTAGAATGTATTGAGCACCATTATTATACTCTACACTAATGGGAATGTGAGGCCTTCTAGTAGGGTTTTCTGTTGTCAAATTGTTTTGTGCATTTGTACAGTACTTTAGACTATTAACAAGGCACCAACATGTGGTAGCTCACTGCCCTGTGTATTGTAGTCAGATGGAAGAGTATAGGGGTCAGAACCCCTTTCAGGGGGCCACCGGGCACGCAGGGGCTCTTGGGCCCAACCACAATGATTGAGGCCTTTTACTCCTGATGCTCCGGGACCCGACCTATTATGGATCCTGAGCAACTGGGCCAAGCATCCTTCTGCACTTGACTCTCAGTGGTAGCTGTGGACTAGCAGAAAAATAACTATATTATTTCTAACTCTATACATTCAAAGGAATAACAAAATTCATGAGCAATAACTCAATCCCCTTGACATTAGGGCTCTAGTAGTAGTCAGGAGAATCCCTGTCCCACCTGCCTTCTTATAATGATCTCACTTCATCCAGCCGGGAGATCAGCAGGCCTTTTCCCCCAGCCCCGGTCACAGGCAGAAGTCTTGCAGATCATCCCTCCACACACAGCCCGTCTGGCGGCTTGGTAGATGACAAAGTTTGGGGTTTATACCACTGCTTTTTATAGTCCATTTACAGACACCAAAATGTGATTTAGGGTCAGAGTCTTTGAAGTTTTATGTTGAGGTTTTGCTTCAAGTGTACACTTCTTCTTTCCTCTTGAAAGGATGTCTATTATAGCAGCAAGACTCCAAAGTTGATTGACCCACAACACAATTCATGGGAGTGACTAGAATTCACACCTGGATGTCAGACACAGTGATATGTGCACCAAAACCTTAATCCCAGGCTCCCAGCCCTACTCTTTATGATTCCTTTCCTTGTGATCTATCACTGAACCACAGAGCACCCTTTTGAAGTGTAAAGGGGGAGTTTCTTCCTCCTGTGTGTGTACCACCCAGCTCATAGAAATGCAACAATACACAAATCTGTCTGAGAGGATTTCTCTACTCCTCTTGTCTTCACCGGGAAGGGCTGGGCTTCTTAAAATGGAACCCATGGTCCTCCATATAATGTACCATTGCAGACACACTTGTACTCAGTGTACTTTTTACAGCACACATACTCTCCAGTGCTGTTTCCTCCATGCATTGTACCACTACAACCACACATACCTTCAGCACACACATTCTATCTGCACGCACTGTTCAGTACTGCAGCTTTTCTGTATTGTACCAGGGTGTGCTATCTACAAACATAAACACTGCCAGCACACACACACATGCACCATGTGCGCGCTGCACAACACTTCACCCATCATGTATTGTACTTTACCCAAGCACACATACACTCAGCACATGCTTCAATTGTCCACAAAGTGCACAGCACTACATCTCTCATGTAATGTTTTCTTTACATACACTCAGCACATGCACTCACCACACATATACTGCATAGTGCTGCTCTGCCTCTGTACTGTACCCTTTCTTGGTAGACATACATCCAGAGCAGAGTCATTGATCCTGAGTTGTGCAGTACTCCATAGCTACTTGGTGTAGGCCAAGGGTGACTTAGGCACACAGTAGCAGAACATTTAAAAAGGTGAGTGAGCCTCTAGGCCTCACTCCAGTGACACCTGATCACTACACGGAATGCTTCCACCACTAAGCTTGAGCTGCATAACTCCTGGTGAAGGTGGTAGCCTTCTACTGCTATGATAGTAGTGATTTTGGGCACTCATCCCGGTCCAACAAGATGGCAATCAATGAGACAGACCTATGTCATGGCGTACACACATAATCCATGTTTATCTATCACAAAAAGTCAGCATTAGAGTTTCAGACAACAGTACAGTTGGGCACTCAGGCAGGGTTGCACGTCTTTAAACATGCAGAGGACCTTTTTGTCCTAAAAGTAGGTATTACTGACAAGAGCCTGCTTTTTAAAATCTCAGTCTCTCTGTCAAGTGGAGTGGTTCTCTGGCCATCCTACTCCAGCAATCTCCAACTCGTCCCCCCTCCATCCCCTCCGGGCCCACCATCTTGCATCCACACCGTGGGCCTCAAGGCAGAATGTGTTCATTCTTCCCCACATCTTCTTCTTAATCCTCAGTGAAGATGAAATACAGATCCCTTGGACCCAAAAAACATAATTTAATTGCAGTATAAACTGTGGCTCTTTGGCTCATATAAGAACTACAGTAGGAAAACAGCTGTTCTTATACCATATTTCAAAGGAGACACACTTACTCTTTGTGTACATCAAAGTGCATGTCTACAGCTGAACAGGGAAAGGCAGAGGTATGGAGTTCCAGGCTTTCGCTCCTGTGAAGTTATTTGCATGGAGTTCTGGGGAACAGGTGTTCATAGTCCATGTCTCCTTGCTTGTCCAGCGGTAAATGTGCATTGCTCACATCAGAGTCCAACAGCAGCTGCTTGCCTCTTCTTGTCCGGTTAGATAAGTGTGAGAAGAATCTTTAGTACACCAGGTTCTAACCTGGGGTCCGCTGACCCTCTACTCGGGGCAGAGGGACTGTTTAAATGTTCTACAAATGTGAAGGAATTTGAATTGGAAGCTAAAATAAGTTGGCATAAGTTGGCATTCTTAGCTTGAGCAGTACAGGAAACAGAGTCTAGTATGGACGGTTAGTGGCTTCAATTGAAGCACTGTTATGCGCAACAAAATGAGCATGCATAAGGAGCCCAATAAAGGTGTGGTAGAGTCTAACATATTGCTTTATCTTTAAAAAATCAAACCACAATTTTGAAAATCTTCAACCTTCCTGTTAAAATTAAAACATAGGTTATGTATATTTTTGTTTGTGGATTATTTAAAGTATTTCATAAAAACAAAACCCATACATAAAAACGAGTGCTAAGGAAGTCCAAAGAAATTTATCCGAATGTTCGAAAATCAATTAATATTGGAACATTTCTTTAAAGCCTTATCAATAGTCTTTCTTAAAAATCCAATGAAGCAGGAGCCATGATATTGTGTTGTGATCCAAAGTATTTTATTCCTTTAATAGTCATTCAGCATCAGCCCAGGCGATGCGTTTTGTCCTCAAGATGGGGGAGTTTAATACTGTCCATCTGGTAATCCTTCATCTATAGCACAAATCAAACAACAACCAGGTTTCCTTTTTCTCAGTAGGACCTCAGTGTGTTACAAAGAGGGTCCCGATATCTCTTCTCCGCCGAGCCTTCTCATGACATGTCCGTTGTTTGACTTATGCTATAGATGAATGATTACGAGACAGACAGTAATAAACGCTGATGAAGTCCTATCTTGGGGACGAAACGCGATGGCTGGGCTGATGTGGAATGATTATTAAAGGGATGTAAGACTTAAAAGAAATGTTTCAATATTAAATGATTTTCAAACACTCGAAGACATTTCTTTGGTCTTCCTAAGCTCTCCCTTTTATGTATAGGTCTTGTTATTGAGTATATGGTCTCTGAGTAGTAGGGCCATTGGGAGGTAGAGTGCTGAATGTATATACTCTAAGCACTAGCACTGGCGCAGCTGCTTGTTTGTCAATAATGCTCTTCCAGTGTTGTTTTTTGTTTAATAGTATTTCCTAATTGCCGTATTTTTGTATGTTTGTTTGATGTACACTTGTTTCTGCATTTTTGTGTATTGCTTTGAGGTTCAAATGGTAAAAATTATTTAGGCCGGGGTCTCTGGCTTCCAGTAGTCATGCAGTGGGAGACCACAGAAGTCAAGAATGGATATAGCCTGCTGTGTTGTTGTCTTTGCAGCAGGAGGCAGGGGTTGACAGCCATTGTCTAAAAACATGATCCTCAAAATCACCACACCGTCCACATCTTGCTTTATAACATTGTAAATATATATTTTATAACTGGTTTTGCATGGTGACCAATGTGGGAACTGTTTAGATGTCATCTATTATTCTCTTTTTTTAATAATAGTATTTTATTTGTTTTTCCAAACAATAAAGCATATATGTGCAATCCAAACAACGAATCCCCGATACCTACACACCCATTGAGTCCACTGGCAAAATTACCCTAAACATCATTAATCCATCCTTTCCAAATCTTATCAAATTTCTTTGGGCATCCCTTTCCCTTATAGATCATTTTCCCAGCACATAGCTAACATTCATTTCCTTTTTCCAATCTCTCAAGATAGAAGCCACTAAGGAGCCCCACTAACGTGCTACCCCTCTCTTGGCAAGAAGCCCCAGGTTAAATAAAATGCACTGGTAGGAAGATGCATCAGATCCACTCCATATTCTTAACAAAATCAATGGGGCCTCCAGAGTTATCTGAATATCAGTAGCGTCCTCTAGCCTGTGAGTCATCCCTTCCCAGAATTCACATAAAATCGGACATTCCCAGAGTGTATGAAGGAATGTCCCCCATTATTCACATCTTCACAAACGCTTTCCTCAATTTATGGAGTACAGCTCTAGTATAATAGACCCTGTGTAGTATTTTTAATTGTATCAATCTATAACACGCCTTAATCGCCATCTGCCAGGGGAGTTGCAATGCTAGTAACACAAAAGGATGATGGACGGAGTGCTGACAATGCAAACACTCACCCCCAGTCACAGATCTGGGTTTAATCCATCGTTCTTTTGCTCACCATGCCACCCCAGTTCGGACCCAGCCATATGCAGATCAGTCTTGAATGCCCCTCCCCAGTCCTCATCCTCCTAGTCTCCAACGTCCCGCTGTCATTTCACCATCAAGCATTCTAGATCTCTTTGGGTTTTCCTTACCAGGGTCTGGTAGAGGAGAGAGATAATTTTAGTGAGTATTGGCCCCTCTAGTAATCTATTCTCGCAAGGCGTCCATAACTTCCTCATCTGGTGCAATCCTTGCCTGTAGCGCATTCCTCAGTTTGAGATATTTGAATATCTTGGAAGGCGGCATCTCATATTGTGCTTAAAGCTATGCAAAGGGCACCATCCCAGTAGCGGTTCACACATCCAGTGTACTAAACCCTTTCGCGTCCCACTGGCTGAAGCAGTAAGGTTAGATACATCTCTCAGTCGTGTGCCCATCCATAGTGGGGTGCCCAAGGTGAGGCGCCCCACCATCCCATTTCTCTATGTGGCTCATTCCCCATTGCCATGATCACCTTCGTTAGGGGAGGGGCATTCTCTTTTCAGCTTTCCACCATAAAGAACATGAAAATAGCTGCTCCATTCCATCATATATCTGTAAAATCTAAACGCTGGGTTCTCCATTTGTGCCTGTGCCCAAACATTGACTACACTTAGATGTGCAACCTCATACTATTGGTTAACATTAGACAATGCTAATCCTCCATCATATGTGGATTCTTGGGTCACCGCCCTGTATAAACAACGTCCTCAGTAAAGTCTATTGGCCATATTTATACTTTTTTAGCACCGCGTTTGCACCACTTTTTGACGCAAAAACGGCGCAAACTTGCAAATTACAATTGTATTTTGCAAGTTTGTGACACTATTACATCAAAAAATGACGCAAGTGCGGCGCTAAAAAAGTATAAATATGGGCCTGTATGTCTTTAGAAAGCCCTTTGGGAACTCTGATGGCTATTCTGTAGTATATAAGTAAAACGTGGGAGTGCCACCATTTTGAACAGCGCCGCTCTACCCATAAAGGAAAGAGGCAGCGTTCCCCAGTGTCTAACATCCATTTCCATATTCCACAGCAGCAGTGCAAGATTATCCTCATTATGAGAGGCCTCCCATCTGGAAATCCATATTCCAAGTGTTTAAAAGTGTTTTCTTTCAATTAGGAGTGGCATTAGGAGTCCCATTCCCACCGCGAAGATCTAAGATTTTCCCTAGTTGGTTTGAAGTCCAGAATGTTTACCATAGAGTGTAAATATTTTGCCCACCCTTTAGAGTGTCCTATCAGTGTTAGCCAGATAGAGTAGGACATCATCAGCATAAAGTGAGAAACAACCCTCCCATGGGGGGGTCTCATCTCAAACCCTCAATCTGCACATTCACTTGTATCCACTCCGCTAATGGGACCAGCACCAATGCAAATAGCATCAGCGAGAGAGGGCAGAGGTGTATTATTATCAGGTTATATGATGATGCACCTGGAGCTGTGTGCCATAGAATGCATTGGTGTCTGGTTAGAAGGCTAAAATAATGCAAGTGTAGCCTGTGTGGGATGTGTGTTTTGTTCATGTCATTGGATCCTCTTATTGTGTTGCTGTGAAAATTTACTTTTGTTTAAGGATGGAGTTGAGCGAAGGAGAGTGAGAGATAGGTTTGCATATGGACATGCTTACTATCTTTGTGAAAGATTTGGTTGCGATTTTGGATCTGTATTCTCCTCATCATCTTTGCGATGCCGATTGTTCCTCGTAGTTGGTGCTATCCTTCATCCTCGCATGTGGAAAAGCCAGATTTGTGATTTCCAGGTGGTCTTGAATGTTTCTTATCTCTACTGAAAAGGAGTTCCATAATGTTATTTCCAGAATGGAGAAGCAGGTTCCACAAACGTATACCTTATTGTGGGGTGGGCCAAGCTGCCAGTCTGCCCACGCACATGGCTGAAGGGTAGCCTTTCTTATTTGTATAAGCATTAATGATCACAAGCTGGGGTCCACCCATAAAATTCAAAGATTTAGATTATGTGCAATTACTTTTACTGTCCATCCCCAATGTTATTCTTCTTTTATTTCCGGATGCCAGCGTAAGTCTGCGTGGTGCATACGGCTCCTGCTCAAGCACTCAATATGTCCTTTGACGTGGAGACATGTTGGAACAAGTCTTTGGGGCTGTTACTACTTCAGAGACTATGGAGCAGATCCACTAACATTTTGCACTGGTTTTGCATCAACAGGGATGCAAAGCAGCACAAAATACTTATTTGGGATTTATTTGCTAGTGCAAAGCTTTTTTTGTGCTGGAAGGTTGACTGAAAATAAAGCAAAGCAGCGCTTCACATTAGTTTGCATCAAGGGGATGTTCCATTGATGGGACAAGGCCATTCTCCTTCAACAGCCCATGGTTTTTGAT
This sequence comes from Pleurodeles waltl, assembly GCF_031143425.1. Lineage (NCBI taxonomy): Eukaryota > Metazoa > Chordata > Amphibia > Caudata > Salamandridae > Pleurodeles > Pleurodeles waltl. The sequence goes on from NC_090439.1 coordinate 894,921,043, forward strand.
GTAAATTCCAATCTACTAGCAATGGTCGAGAGGACTTTGCACCAAACAATAACACTTCTTTGAGGTAGGTGTTAAGAATGATCAATCTTAATGTTTCTCCACACTTTTCCGACTTCCCATTGTGCTACACTACACAGCACGCATCCAAAATGGGAAACGTTTTAAAGGTTTTTTAAGCATAGTGTTTTGTACAGAAAGGGTAAATCTCCAGTATAAAACCTACCTAGACATCACACATACACTTTTGCACCATGGTGCAAAGGTGTGTGTGGCGCTAGGCAGCCTGATTGTGTGCCAGCTCTAGGGAAGACAGCAGGTATGGCATATCTTAACGGATATGGGGTTGTCTTTCTCTCACCCAGCACAGCACCACTTCAGTTGCTGTGTTAGGTGACAGTATTTATAAGCTAACATTTTGTGCTGGGTTCGCATCACGGAAGAGACGCAAACTGGTGCGTAATGTTTATTTGAGCTTACTTTCCAAGTGATATATTGAGAAGGTCTATAACAGGCCGGAGAGGTAGAGCAGTGACTGTTCAATTGCTGGAATTGGGTGAGAGAGATCTGTGCCTGGTCCTGGTCTTCAGGGTTTCAGGAGGTGAAGGTTTACTTTGCATATAAGAGGACAGGTACCCCCTCCATTATGGTAAAGTTTGAAGATATTTCAAGATGAAGAGCCAGAACGAGGTACGCATTTGTTATGAATAAGAGCAGAAACAATATTGAAAAGAATGTCAATGGATATTGAAGAAATTAAGGCCCAGAGTTAAGAGGGCCTAGCGCCATTCTAATGCCACATTAGCGTCATTTTTTTACACTAATGTGGCATTGGAAGGCTAAAAACGCTGCACCATATTTACAAAGTGGCGCAATACTTGCATTGCGCCACTTTGTAACCCCTTGCACCACATTATGCCTGCGCCAGGCGTAACGAATGCAAGGGGGCATTCCAGCACTGGGGGCACGGGGTGTAAAATGGCACTAGGTGCAGCGCCACTTTTCATAAATATGCCCCTAAGTTTTTGGACAGTTAGAAACACAGAAAATAGTGCAGTAATTTGAGACCATAAAACAAATAAAAAGTGTGGCGACAACGCATGGATGAATCGATTTTCAAATCGATTTTCAAATGTAATTGCAACAAAATGGAAGAGTTAGGGCTTGAAGGAGGGATTCCTTGACAATTCTCTATAACAAAATAGGCTTGAGCGCAGACTGAAGAGCATGTAAGAGGGATCAGGAGTTGGAATTCGAGCATCTGAACACATGTAGGTTGGATATCATCGGAGCTAGTTGACCCCAAACTGGTTGAGATAAAGGTAGGACACAAAGCACCGGGCCTGCTTTTTACAGACTTAAAGGATAAGGATCTCGCCTACCTCTAAGGAGTGTCCGTGAAGACAATGCTACAAAGAGGGGATTAATGGAACTAATGAGGGATTGTCCAGAGGTGGCCATGCAATGAGCTCTGTTTTTCCACAGAGAGAGATTGTGGGAAGCTACGTACCTGGGCACAAAAAAGAGTCACGAAGAAATGACGGATCTTTTTGGCCGTGAGATTCATATCCGGATGGTATTATTTTCAGAATTCAGAGTGCTAGATTAATTTCAAAATGAAGTTCATTTAACAGATATCTGAAATGGAAATTATTTAGAGGATGTGAAGGTGTCTCTTGAGACTCTGTGGGAAATCAGAAGGAGGTTACATTTGTAGGGCTGTCTTCCCCACCCAAGTATGTGAAGTTTGAATGTTGAGTGCTGAGAATGATTGCTTCTTCTTCATCCCTTTTCATTGATCATGGCACAAACCCTTTGTTTGATGGATGGATGTTCCCACTTATCAATTCCTTTGCAGTATTCCTTATACCAATCCCCAGTGAGACAACTCCAACCCACTTCTTGCACTGATGGCACATTGGTGACCCAGGCTGTCTGCTAGTCCACACCTCTGCCAGTTTCACACTCCTAAGGTCTCTAAATGCTTCACCATTCCATTCACCAGCTCCCTCAGTACGTTCCTGCTATGCAGTTGCCCTACACCTTTTGTGCTATCATTTCTTATTATGTGCCTAAACTGCTCATTCGTATTCACTTAATTTAATCCTATCTCGTTCTCTTGTTCGCTGTCACCAAGCCCATAGTTCCTCACTCTGCCTCCTTCTCTTCCACTGTCATGTTCAAGTGCTTAACCAGCTTTTCTAGTCCACTTTACTTTAGCCCTCTCACTGACATCCTCCTTCATTCTCCATACACCTGTTCTTCTGCACTCTTCAGGCTCAGGAAACCATTAATCCCTCTCATGTTATCTCCTCCCAGTTCACTTGCACCCTAAGCTCACTACCACCATTCTTTGCCTCTCTCCTTGTGTGACTGTTGCCCCTAGTCAAGGGAATCCATCACAAATCTGCCTCTTTGTTCATGAGTGGGAGCAAGGACTCCACCCATTAGCAAATAACAGTGTCTTTTCAGAGTGTCCAAAACTAACCTGAATATAGAACTGACTCCGTGCCTGTGGCCCTGTGGTGTGATCGTGACACCGCAAAGTCGACGCCGCATGCCTTGATTCCTTGACCCTGCCGTTTTGTAAGGAACTACAATTGTGAAGGGTGATAACCTGAAACCGGTCCCAGGATGCTTGTTTCTGGGTCCAGGGAGGACCTGGCCTGGCAGTTCAAGCTGGACTGTTCCCATGGGGAACAGAGCAAAGACTGATTTGCATATGGCTGGGTCCAAACTGGAGGGCATAGTGAGCAAAAGAATTGATGGACTGAACCCAGATCTGTGACTACGGGTGAGTGTTTGATTGATTCCGCATACCATCCATCATTTGTGTTTGTTTGCTTTTGTTGCCCTGAGTGCGCCAGATATGTCCAGACATGTGTCCCGGCTCACTGTGCCACTGGATTCAAGCTAGACTGGCCAATGAAGGATGATACCCTGATACCGGTGCCAGGATGCTTGTTTCCGGTCCAGGGAGGACCTCGTCTGGCAGTTCGGGCTGGACAAAGACTGATTTGCATATGGCTGGGTCCAGACTGGGGTGGCACGGTGATCAAAATAATTGATGGATTAAACCTAGATCTATGACTTTGGGGGAATGTTTGATTGATTGTACATTCCGTCCATCATTTGTGTGTGTTTACTTTTAGAAAGTGGGAATTTTTGTGCCTATCCATTCTGTGCCTCTGCCTGTCTGTGGAATACATGTCTGGGTCAGGATGACAGTTAGGCTGTTTGTGAATTCACTCTAGAAAGTCACACAAAGGGAGCTGAGGTGTGCCCTGCATATCCCGAGGGGTCTTCCTGGAGGAGCTGATACTGGCACCTGAATGGGGCTGTGTCTGTCCTTACACAAAGCAGTTTCCAACTCCCTGGAGTGTGTCTGGGGCCAGAGCGGGAAAGGCAGGGTCTTGTGCACTACAAAAACTTTGTAATTTGCCTACCTCAAAGGCATACATGAGTATCAGTATTGGGCCTCTGAGACCACAACTTCAGAACCCTTCTGAACTGAGAATATTCTGCCAGGAAGAAGAGCTGGATGCTGTAGGATGGACTGCCACTATGCCTGTTGCTTTGCTGTGCTGGCCAGCTGCTCGCTGCTTCTGTCCTGGGAGTGAAAGGACCGTACTTTGCTTTCTACATCCTGCTTTGCAAGGTTCTCTGAGGGCTTCAACTGAGCCTGCCTCCTGTCAGCACCTGGACTTTCTAACTGAGAGTCCTGACTTGCCAAGTAGTGCCAAATCCAGTTCCTGGGCCCTTGGAAGTGAGTTCTGGTGAAACCCAGAAGGAACCAGTGCATCGACTCCAGAGCAACTTCTGAACCAGCGCTGCTGTCTGACCCCGTGCCGCTGCCTGCACCAGGATCAATGGTCTCCGCTGAGTGCTACAACCGCTTCTGACGCTGCAGGCCCAACGCCACTGCAGTGTCTCCAAAGTCTCTCCACAGCGTGAGTTCATAGTACCATGTCCCCGACATCCGGGACACACGACTCTGACCCTACCGCAGCAGCTATGGCCCTGTGGTGTGATTGTGACACCGCGAAGTCAACACCACACATCTTGACCTGCTGGATTCATCGACCCCGCTGCATCGTAAGGAACAGACACCTCACCACTGACGCCACATCACCGCTCCTACAACCGTAAGGAACTGAAGCCTCACCTCCTCAGTAGTAGTATGGAACTGACGCTGTACAGGCTCCAGTGACACCTCACCTCCCCGACTCCGTGCAACCTCTTTGCTTCCTCGTTTTCCAAGGTACTGTACCTGGGGATCCGTGCCACTCTGTGACTGGCCCTTATACCCCCGCAAGCGGCGCCGGACTGTTGGGAACGACTTCATCAATGACGTTGTGATAGTCCCAGTTGGAGCTATTGTGTTTCTAATCACTTTTATTGCACTGCACACATTGGTAAAAATAAAATGGCAATGAAATCTTTTCATTACCAATTTATTTTTGCCTGCGTGGCTCCCACCTGGTGGGGGGTGGGGGGTGACGCTCCCCTGCCAACAAGAGGAAACTGCCACTGTCGGGCAGGCACCAATCTCAAGGGGAGAGGAGCTGCCTCCAGAACTAGTTCAAAGTGACCACAAGGGAGGGACTGCTCGTTTTCCTGGTCACACCATGGTCACAAAGGCTCTGCATAAGGAAAGAAGGTTTCTATCATCTTGGATTTCGGCAGAGAGGGGCACTGTGGGATTGTTTGCAGAAGGGCACAGGAACTACTGCATAAATGGGTAAGGTTACCCCTGGGAGCTTTTTCTCTTTTGGATAGGGTGGGGCCAGGAGTCAGCCCCACCCACAGGCTAGTGCCAGGCATAAATATGGCGCCCCTGGGCAACCCCTTAAGAGCACTACTTGACCCGTGGAAGAGAAAAGAAGGACTGTATCAGCTGTTGAGGCCTGTGAGAAGAACCCACTTTAAGTTACATCTGTCTGCTCTGTGCTATAGCTACCAGGGGTTGAGGTTATGTCACGGAAACGTTTATTGGACCTAACAAGACTAGTGACCTAATTACTTGTCATAGACTACCATCCACTCCAACGAATAATCCACTTTTGCATGAGAAAGGTCCCAGATCTTTCATTTTGTGGGGTTCATTCCTAATTTTCTATGGCACTGTCTCTAAGATCCAAGTTTTTTAATGGTTGTTGCCTGCAATTCATAAACCTTTGGTCTTTTCACTACCACTGTTGCTTTTCAGCATTAAATTATAGCACCTACTCAATATCATGACCCAGGGGTTGACCCACTCTGCCAACGTTGCAAAGCTTAAACAGTTTTGGGCCAGTGTATGAATATTTGCACCAATGCAGCACAACTTTGCATAGAGTTTTGCACCAATCAACCACTGCAAAAATCGTATATTTGCAGTGGGTGGTTGGCATCAAATTTCCATGCACCAGTGAAAATGTATGTCTAATGTTCGAAATGTAATACATTTCTAGGCTACTGAATTGGGGAAGCTTCTGGTGGTGCTTTGGGCAAAATTACTCTTATTTCGTGCAACGCAGCACAGCAGCCAAAAGTTTCTGCGTTGTGTGAAAGGGGGAGAGCTGGACAGCACCTTCCCTACTAAGGTATTCCACTGCTGCACTCTTTCGAATCGCTGGAGCTCAGTTAGGCTGCCTTCTGCCACACAAATGCAAAGTACTGATAAATCTGGCCCTTCATCTGGAAGTTATCTGTGTTACGTGTAGGCTTGGCCTTGTCACCAACGCTCTTTAACTGTTCCATAGCCTAAATAACCAGCATTCTGGGTACCCACAACATTGGCTAACTGATGAAGGCAGATGACATTATGGGGCATATTTATACTCTGTTTGCGCCGAATGTGAGTCAACATTTTTGACGCACATTCGGCGCAAACCGTGCACCATATTTAAACTTTGACACCCGAGCCCGCGGACGGCAAAATTCCTCTGTGTGCGTAATTTTTTGGATGCGGGATACTGCCTTGCGTTAATGACATGCAAGGTAGGCGTTCCCGCCCAAAAAATGACTTTAAGGCCTGTGCGCCTTATTTATATTCCTGCGTCATTTTGACGCACAGGAGGGGGCAGCCTTAAAAAACGGCGCACAGTCTGATGTGTGCCGTTTTTTAACGCCTGGGTCAGGGCAGGTGTTAAGGGACCTGTGGGCTTACTTCCATGGTCTCTGACCATGGAAGGAGTCCAGAGGTCCCCTTCCCTGCCCCCAGGGACACCCCCTGCTACCCTTGCGCACCCCAGGAGGACACCCATGGATGGGGGGCCCCATCCTAGGTAAGTACAGGTAAGTATTTTTTTTCTAAAGTGGCATGGGGGGCCTAATTTGGGCCCCCTACATGCCACTGTGCCCAATGACCATGCCCAGTGGACAGAAGTCCCCTGGGCATGGCCATTGGGCAAGGGGGCATGACTCCTGTCTTTGCTAAGACAGGAGTCATTTCAATGGGGGTTGTGCGTCAAAAAATGGCACAAGGCCGGTTTGAGGCATGATTTTTGCCTCAAACCTGACTTACACCATTTTTTGATGCACAACCCCCATTTTCCCCTATGCCGGCGCTGCCTGGTTTGAGTCATTTTTTTTTACTCTGACCAGTCCACAGCGCCAGCTAACATCATTCCTTAAAAAAGGTGCCCGCATAGTGCGCAGGAATGGCGTTAGCCGGCGGTAAAAAAATTTACGCAAACCAGCGCCGGCGCTGGTTTGCATCAAAAAGCATAAATATGGGCCTATGTTCTTGTCAGATTCAGGGCACCTTCCAAAAAGTTTCTCTACCTACTGCAACTTCGACATTGAACGCAGAAAACCTGACAGTTTAAATGGAGAGAAGTCTGAAATATCGCTCACTGGCCCTGTCGAGACAGCCTTACTGCCCATAGCTTGGTCTGAAACAGTGAGCTCCTACTAAAAGAAAGATCACACTTTAAACTCTCCTGCTTGCCTTTCAAGCAGTCGTCCATGGTCTACCAACCAACATGTTCTCGCAGTACAGCCAGCCCAACAAAATACAAGACATACGGAAGACTCTCTTCATGTGCCAGTCTCCTCTTTGTGGAATACACTACCTATACAGTTCAGAGTCATAAGTTACTTTGTCAAAGTCAGATGTTCACCAAAATCCACCTCTTCAGCCTGCGGTAAGGCTGACTCCACTCCATGAGGTAATACTGAAAATTAGGAGCTAAGCTTAATTTTAGAGTTTAAGGGTGGGCAGTGGTAAAGGGAGGGTGGCAGTAAAAAAAAAAACATGGGGGTATTTACCTCAAATATACTTACTTTGTGTGGTAAAGACATGCGTAAAGGCTGCATGAAAATGGCATGTGTGGTAATTGCATGGACTGTGAAGGCATTCCTTCGGATCTGTACAACGTCTTGTCAAAGTGGCCGTACAATACTTCCTGAATGTAAAATAAATTACTCTGTGGACCATTTACCACCACATTGACAAAACATAATATTGCCATAAGTGTCCAATTGTGAAACATAACCTCTCTTCCCTAGTCTATTGTTACCAGTTAATATATGACTCAGCCATTGTGTGTTACTCTGTATCCTCAAAGAATGTTCACTCATGTGAAGTAGTACCTTTAAATCATGTTTACTAGCCAGAGTACCAAACAAGCATTCTAAGTATTAAAATATTTGTTCTTCTTTGCAGCTCAATGGACTATGTATGCAAGGGCCTGGCGGTTTGCCAGGACGGGATGGTACTCCTGGGGTTAATGGGATTCCTGGCACCCCTGGGGTTCCTGGCCGTGATGGGATAAGAGGAGAAAAAGGAGAATGCATAAGGGAGAGCATCACTGAATCCTGGACCCCCAACTTCAAACAGTGCGCTTGGAACTCGCTCAACTACGGCATCGACCTGGGAAAAATTGCAGTAAGTGAAGCAATATCAATTTAGAAACCGATACCGATTAAAAAAAACATGTGAGCTACTTGTGGGCTTTTCACCAAAAACAAAAATAAAAATACATGGATAAAAAACATAGGGCCATATTTATAGTGCCCTAGTGCCACTTTGCATCACATTAAAGTCATTGTTTTTTATGTTAATGTGACCCAACGAGGCCGAAATCTCAGCGCCTTATTTACAGGGTGGTGCAATGCATGCATTGAGCCACTCTGTAACCCTTTGCGCTACATTATGCCTATGCAAAGGAGGCGTTCCCCCGTTAGGGGACCAGAAAAATGGCATAAGAAGATCTATGAGATTTCCATACGCATTTTTTTACGGCACTTTTAACACCTGCCCAAGAGCAGGCATTAAAAGGGGGCTTCCATTCTTTAGAATGGGGCCCTATGTACTCTGCAGGAGTAGCGCCAATATTTTGGCGTCATCTGCAGAGTACATCAATAGCGTCACATTGAATGACGCTATTGCCCCCACCCTGTGCCATGGTGCATTGTATTTTAAATACGACGCACACATGGTGGCGGTAGGGGGTGCTAAGGGGCACAGGGAAAGTGGCGCTGCACTCGGTGCAGCACCACTTCCCATACATTTGCCTCATAATATCATAGTAACTGGAGAACTCTACAAAAACGTAGCATCCATATTTGTACCCTGCAGATGGCAGGTCTCAGGAGGCCAAACATTTAATTAAGAACGAATGAGACCAAAATGCACTTAATGCTATTCTGTGCCCCACGTTGGATGCATGGTAAAACACATGAGTTAATAATGCTGCAGTTATTTAAATTCCAATCTTGAAGAGACAATTTAAATCATTTTTAAGACATGATTATATGGCTGTCAGGGTAAAATAAACAAATGACCAAGTGCCATGGTTGTTAGTTCTTCGAATCTACTTTCATATTTGAAGCTGGAGGACATGACTTATGAGGTTCAGTTTCTTGGAAACAGTTGAATTCAAGCAAAAAGATTCTTAGGTACTGAGGATAAATTTCATTCTAGGCATTTATCTGTATCTGACGTATGCGGCTGTTACATTACTACAGGGTTTACAATTGTTGATTTGATTATACAGATGGATGCATCATCTCACAGCTCCCGTCCATAATATCTAGGGGCAGATTTAAGAGCCCGTAGTATCACTTTAGCTCCGCCATAGTGTCATTTATTTTACAATAGGGCGGCGCTAAAGTGGCATTTTCCATGCGCCATATTCACAAAGTAGGTCACTGCATGCATGGTGCCACTTTGTAAACCCTTGCGCCACGTTATGCCTGCGCCAGGCATAATGTATGCAAGGGGGACGTTCCCCCATTAGAGGTGTCCAAAAAACGGTGCAAGAAAATCTAAGAGATTTGCTTGCACCATTTTTTCAGCACTTTTAATGCCTGCTCAGAGCAGGCACTAAACCTCTGCAGGAGTAGCGCCAACATTATGGCTCTACTCCTGCAGAATACATCAATAGCGTAAAAAAAAGTACACTATTGCTTTTACCCTGCGCTAAATACGGCGCACACATGGTGGCGGTTGGGGGGTGCTAAGGGGTGCAAGGAAAGTGGAGCTACACTAGTTTCAGCACCACTTTTCTGTAATCTGCCCCTAGTTTATGACTCGGGTGCTGAGATCACTGCAGACGCTTCTTGCTCTCTTGCACTTGAAGGTGTCCTTTGGTAGGACTTCTCTCCACAGGCCCTCTTTATACCCACAAGTGTGAAGGATTCGGGCAAGTCCACATTGAAAACTTTGATATTTTCCTGGATCATTCATTGCTACAAGCTTCATAACATCTTCACCTCTGATGGGATTCATGCTCACTTTACCAGAGCTGAGGCCACTCCTATAACTTTTGTAAATACATAAATATCTGCTTTAAAACTGCCTGTCAGGTTAAGTATTCCCACCTTCCCCTTGATCGCTTTGAAATCTGTCCATGTACATTGCTAATAGAGTTAGGTTGTTGAGTCATGCAAGGCTTGACCTTGGTTCTTGCCTGCTCCTTATCTCATTGGAACTGATATGTGAAAATAGAGAGGATCAACGCATCCTTCCAATCCTTTTCTCCCCTAATTCAGTTTTAAAGACATGACAATGAAAGCATTATCTCTGCTCATGTAAAAGAAGCATTGGCAAAGCCAAGAGGTCTAGTGATGTCTAACAGTCTTTTGATTTTGGCAATTCTTGTTTTTTTTGGTCCTCATTCACCAACTGAGAAGGGTTTTTTTTCAGAGAGGTTTTGCTCTTCTATTTCTCAGCGTGCCTGGGACCCCCAGTCTTGCCTCAATTCCCACCTTCCTTCAGTTCTACTGCCTACTTCAAGAGCAGACCATTGCTTCCAGCAGGTCGTGTAATCATTAGAACAGGCAAGTTATATAGGAATAGATCTGCCTCGCTACTGATTCACCCGTCGTTTCAATGGATTCCAAAACCTATTTTTCTTATTATCTTCTCTAGAAACCAATTTAAATTATATAGTAGTGAGTCCTTCCACTCTATTAAAAGAGGGGGGAAAAGACTGTTCCACTTCTTACAAATCTCTCTCCTGGCCAATAATAAAATATAAAATGAAAATGTCACTTACCCAGTGTACATCTGTTCGTGGCATCAGTCGCAGTAGATTCGCATGTTCTGCAATAGCTCGCCATCTGGTGTTGGGCCGGAGTGTTACAAGTTGTTTTTCTTCGAAGAAGTCTTTCGAGTCACGGGACCGAGTGACTCCTCCTTTTGTCTCCATTGCGCATGGGCGTCGACTCCATCTTCGATTGTTTTTCCCCGCAGAGGGTGAGGTAGGAGTTGAATTGTAGTAATAGTGCCCATGCAATGGAGTGACTAAGTATGCACCTATTTAAGGTTGAGATGACACATATATAAATAATTGAAGGTAACTTCCAAACTGCTACAGGCTCCCGGGGAGGCGGGTGGGCACATGCGAATCTACTGCGACTGATGCCACGAACAGATGTACACTGGGTAAGTGACATTTTCAGTTCGATGGCATCTGTCGCTGTAGATACGCATGTTCTGCATAGACTAGTAAGCAGTTATTTCCCCAAAAGCGGTGGATCAGCCTGTAGGAGTGGAAGTAGTCTGAAATAATGTTCTTAATACAGCTTGACCTACTGTGGCTTGTTGTGCGGATAACACGTCTACACAGTAGTGCTTGGTGAATGTGTGAGGCGTAGACCATGTGGCTGCCTTACATATTTCTTGCATTGGGATGTTTCCTAGAAAGGCCATGGTAGCACCTTTCTTTCTGGTTGAGTGTGCCCTTGGTGTAATGGGCAGCTGTCGTTTAGCTTTAAGGTAGCAGATTTGGATGCATTTAACTATCCATCTGGCTATACCTTGTTTTGAGATTGGGTTTCCTGCATGAGGTTTTTGAAATGCAATAAAGAGTTGTTTAGTCTTTCTGATGTTTTTTGTTCTGTCAATGTAATACATCAATGCTCTTTTGACATCTAATGTATGTAGTGCCCTTTCAGCTACGGTATCTGGCTGTGGAAAGAACACTGGAAGTTCCACTGTTTGATTCAGATGGAACGGTGAAATAACCTTTGGCAAAAATTTAGGATTGGTCCTTAGGACGACTTTATTTTTGTGTAGTTGTATAAAAGGTTCCTGTATTGTAAACGCCTGAATCTCGCTTACTCTTCTTAGGGAAGTAATGGCGATGAGAAATGCCACCTTCCAGGTTAGGAACTGTATGTCGCAGGAGTGCATGGGTTCAAAAGGTGGACCCATAAGTCTAGTTAGGACAACATTTAGGTTCCATGAAGGAACAGGTAGTGTTCTTGGTGGTATAATTCTCCTAAGGCCCTCCATGAATGCTTTAATGACTGGTATCTTATATAGGGAAGTTGAATAGGTAGTCTGCAGGTATGCAGATATTGCTGCAAGGTGTATTTTAATGGAAGAGAAAGCTAGGTTAGATTTTTGTAAGTGAAGCAAGTAACCCACTACATGTTCTGGAGTTGTGTGTAATGGTTGTATTTGATTAATATGGCAGTAGCAAACAAACCTCTTCCATTTACTTGCATAACAGTGCCTGGTGGATGGCCTTCTGGCTTGTTTTATGACTTCCATACATTCTTTGGTAAGTTGTAAGTGCCCGAATTCTAGGATTTCAGGAGCCAGATTGCTAGATTCAGCGATGCTGGATCTGGGTGTCTGATCTTTTGGTTGTGCTGTGTCAACAGATCTGGCCTGTTGGGCAATTTGATGCAGGGTACTACTGATAGGTCTAGCAGCGTTGTGTACCAGGGTTGCCTTGCCCAAGTTGGTGCTATCAATATGAGTTTGAGTTTGCTTTGACTGAGTTTGTTTACCAGGTAAGGAAGGAGAGGGAGAGGAGGAAAAGCGTAAGCAAATATCCCTGACCAGTTCATCCATAGGGCATTGCCTTGGGATTGTTTGTGTGGGTATCTGGATGCGAAGTTTTGGCATTTTGCGTTCTCCTTTGTCGCAAACAAGTCTATCTGAGGTGTTCCCCAGAGTTTGAAATAAGTGTTCAGAATTTGGGGGTGAATTTCCCATTCGTGGACCTGTTGATGATCTCGAGAGAGATTGTCTGCGAGTTGATTTTGGATCCCTGGTATAAACTGTGCTATTAGGCGAATTTGGTTGTGAATTGCCCAATGCCAAATTTTTTGTGCTAGCAGGCTTAACTGCGTGGAGTGCGTCCCCCCCTGCTTGTTTAGATAATACATTGTTGTCATGTTGTCTGTTTTGACGAGAATGTATTTGTGAACTATTATTGGTTGGAAGGCTTTTAGTGCTTGAAAAACTGCTAGAAGTTCTAGGTGATTGATATGCAGTTTTGTTTGATGTACGTTCCATTGTCCTTGTATGCTGTGTTGATCGAGGTGTGCTCCCCACCCTGTCATGGAAGCATCTGTTGTTACTACGTATTGTGGCACTGGGTCTTGGAAAGGCCGCCCCTTGTTTAAATTTATGTTGTTCCACCACAGAAGCGAGAGGTAAGTTTGGCGGTCTATTAACACCAGATCTAGAAGGTGACCCTGTGCTTGAGACCACTGTGATGCTAGGCATTGTTGTAAGGGCCTCATGTGCAGTCTTGCGTTTGGGACAATGGCTATGCATGAAGACATCATGCCTAGGAGTTGTAATACCATCTTTGCCTGTATCTTTTGTGTTGGATACATGCGTTGTATGATGGTGTTGAAATTTTGAATTCTTTGTGGACTTGGAGTGGCTACTCCCTTTGATGTGTCTATTATGGCTCCTAGGTATTGTTGTACCTTGCGCGGCAGAATGTTGGATTTTGTAAAGTTGACTGTGAACCCGAGTTTGAAGAGGGTTTGTATGATCTGATTTGTGTGATTTGAGCACTGTATGAACGAATGGGCCTTGATTAGCCAGTCGTCCAAATATGGGAACACATGTATTTGCTGCCTTCTTATGTGTGCAGCGACTACCGCTAGACATTTGGTAAAGACTCTTGGTGCGGTTGTTAATCCGAAAGGCAGTACCTTGAATTGGTAATGTATTCCTTTGAATACAAATCTTAGGTATTTCCTGTGCGATGGGTGTATTGGTATATGGAAATAAGCATCCTTGAGGTCTAAAGTTGCCATGTAGTCGTGTAGTTTTAGCAATGGCAATACTTCTTGTAGTGTGACCATGTGGAAGTGGTCTGATTTGATGAAAGTGTTTACTACTCTGAGGTCTAGGATTGGTCTCAGTGTTTTGTCCTTCTTTGGTATCAGAAAGTACAGTGAGTAAACTCCTGTGTTTATTTGTGTGTTTGGCACTAATTCGATTGCATTCTTTTGCAATAGTGCCTGCACTTCTATCTCCAGGAGATTGGAATGGTGTGTTGTTAAATTTTGTGCTTTTGGTGGTATGTTTGGAGGGAATTGTAGAAATTCTATGCAATAACCATGTTGGATAATTGCTAGAACCCAAGTGTCTGTAGTGAGTTTCTCCCATGCTTTGTAAAAATGACCTATTCTTCCCCCCACTGGTGTTGTGTGGAGGGGGTGAGTGACATGTGAGTCACTGTTTAGTAGTAGGGGTTTTGGGGCTTTGGAATCTTCCTCTATTTCTAGGGAATTGCCCTCCTCTATATTGTCCCCGAAAACCTCCTCTATACTGTCCCTGGTAACTGGACGGTGTGGCTTGTGAGGTGCTGGCTTGTGTGCTTTGACCCCGAAACCCCCCTCGAAAGGGCGTTTTACGGAATGTGCTGTAATTCCCTCTGCTCTGCGGGGAGTAGAGTGCGCCCATGGCTTTGGCAGTGTCCGTATCTTTTTTGAGTTTCTCAATCGCTGTGTCCACTTCTGGACCGAACAGTTCTTTTTCATTAAAAGGCATATTGAGAACTGCTTGTTGAATCTCTGGTTTAAATCCAGACGTTCGGAGCCATGCATGCCTTCTGATAGTTACAGATGTATTAATTGTCCGTGCAGCTGTATCTGCAGCGTCCATGGAGGAGCGGATCTGGTTGTTGGAAATGGTCTGTCCCTCCTCAACCACTTGTTTTGCCCTATTTTGTAAGTCCTTGGGCAGATGTTCAATGAGATGCTGCATCTCATCCCAATGGGCTCTGTCATAGCGCGCAAGAAGTGCCTGGGAGTTCGCGATGCGCCACTGGTTTGCAGCTTGTGCTGCGACTCTTTTACCAGCTGCATCGAACTTGCGGCTTTCTTTATCTGGGGGTGGTGCATCTCCAGATGTGTGAGAGTTGGCCCTCTTCCTAGCTGCTCCTACAATGACAGAGTCTGGTGGCAGCTGTGTAGTGATGAAAACCGGGTCCGTAGGAGGCGGCTTATACTTCTTTTCCACCCTTGGTGTGATTGCCCTACTTTTGACCGGCTCCTTAAAGATGTCTTTTGCGTGCCGGAGCATACCAGGGAGCATAGGCAGGCTTTGGTATGAGCTGTGGGTGGAGGAGAGTGTGTTGAATAAGAAATCATCCTCGACCTGTTCTGAGTGGAGGCTTACGTGGTGAAATTGTGCTGCTCTAGCCACCACTTGAGAGTACGCGGTGCTGTCTTCTGGTGGAGATGGCTTTGTAGGGTATGCCTCCGGACTGTTATCTGACACTGGGGCGTCGTATAAGTCCCATGCGTCCTGATCTTGGTCACCCTGGCTCATGGTGGTGTGAGCTGGGGAGTGTGATGGAGTTTGTCCTGGTGAAACGTTAATCACGGGCGGAGGAGAGGGTGGTGGCGTAACTCTTTTCACCACTTTTGGTTGTGGTGTTTGTTCCGTCTGGAACTCCAACCTTCTCTTTCTCCTAATGGGAGGAAGGGTGCTTATTTTTCCTGTCCCCTGCTGAATGAAGATACGCTTTTGCGTATGGTCCACATCAGTTGCTTGTAGCTCTTCCTCAAACCTATGCTTCTGCATTTGGGAGGTTAGCGAGTGCTCTTCTGTATAAGAGCCTGAAGCTGGGTCTCTTGCAGTTTGTTTCGGCATCGAAACTTTGTCTGCGTGTTTTTTCGGCTCCGAGGTGACTTTTTTCCTTTTCGGGGCCGAAACCTCTCGGCGTCGATCTGTTTCGGTGCCGCTGTCTCGGCGTCGAGCCGTGTCCACACCGGCATCTCGGTGTCGAGGCTTGTCTCCAGCACTTTCTCGGTCCCGAGAAGGCTGCGTGCCGGTGTCTCGACCGGAGTCGGACGATCTCGGCACTGTTTGGGCCTTTTTCGGTGCCGACGGTCGGTCACCGAATTTATGGGTCGAGCCATGGCCTGGTGGCAGTGGCGTCCCCTGGGCCTTGTAAATGTTTCTCTGTGTGGTTTTCGACGTCTTACTCACGGTTTGTGTATCGTCGAATCCTTCGGAGTCTGAGTCTTGGATCGAGAAGGTACCTTCCTCTTCCTGTTCCTCGAACTCCCGGTGGGCTGTCGGTGCGGACGCCATCTGAAGTCTTCTGGCTCGACGGTCTCGGAGTGTTTTTCGGGACCGGAACGCACGACAGGCCTCGCAGGTGTCTTCGCTGTGCTCAGGTGACAGGCACAGGTTGCAGACCAAGTGTTGGTCTGTGTAGGGGTATTTATTGTGGCATTTGGGGCAGAAACGGAACGGGGTCCGTTCCATCGGCGTTCTTCAGCACGCGGTCGGGCCGACCAGGCCCCGACGGAGGATCGAAAAACTACCCCGAAGGGCACCGGAGCTCTTCGATCTTCGATGCGGTGTGAAATCTAAGTACGCCGATCCCGAACGCAACAATACCGACGAAAATCTTCCGAAATTAACTATTTTTTCCGTTCCGAAACTCGGAGCGACAGGAACACGTCCGAACCCGATGGCGGAAAAAAAACAATCGAAGATGGAGTCGACGCCCATGCGCAATGGAGACAAAAGGAGGAGTCACTCGTCCCGTGACTCGAAAGACTTCTTCGAAGAAAAACAACTTGTAACACTCCGGCCCAACACCAGATGGCGAGCTATTGCAGAACATGCGTATCTACAGCGACAGATGCCATCGAACTAATAGTTTTGCTTCATCGCTCTTCCTCGCCGGTGAATCGTACAAACACCCAAAAATTACTGTCCGTGTGCTTACCTCAAAGCTTACTTGTAAAATCTCACTTATTGCTTCACCAACCTTCTCTCAAAATGTCCCGAGCTGGGGACATTCCACGAACATATGGAGATCATCGGTGGTCATCAACCCACATTATATACAACTAACCACCGAGTCATGCTTCATTCTGGAAAGTCTTGCTGGTGACCAAAAAACTCTATGGACAGTAAACAAATGATTTCTCCTTAGAGCAGCGGGTTTAACTGTATTATATAAAAGAGACATAGATACTTGCCATAACTTCTTCAACTGAGCTCCCGGTAATCGTTCCCTCCAAATTTCTTCTGGGAGGGTAAATTCACCCTCCGCACTCTCCGTTATCAGCCAATACTATATTGCCACTTCTTTCTTTAAAGGGATTGATGTATTAAGTTGATCCTCCATATCGTTCGAGCCCCCTAGCACCTCCTTCACACTTTTTGCCCAACTTGTTATCTGGAGGTATTTACACTTAAAGAGTTTACCCCCTGTCTCCCTATTCAGATTTTCATATGACCGTATTTCCCCGTTGTACCAAAATGGTTCCAGTCTACAAGACCTGCCTCCTTCAAAGGGGCGGCTAAGATGTCATTAGTCCAGACTGGAGAGCCTGGTGAATCCCAGATGGGAGCATTCCCACTGTTGTATGGCAGGTTTGTGGCCCTCCTCACCTCATACCAAAGCCTTGCTGCATCTTGGAGCACCTTGAATCTCACTTTCTTGAAAATATTTGGGTCTCCAAATTTATATAAATAACCTGCCTGCCCTCCACCATTTATCTCTGTCATTACTTTAAATATCTTCCCCAACTCTGAACAACCAGGCTCATTCAGCAACTCCTTTGCATTTTTAAAAAAGAATGCCCATGCATAACTTTGCACGTCTGGTAAAGCCAGCCCCCTTTTCTCTTTCTTTCTTCTCAACTTTTTCCAGGCAATGCGGACACCTTTTGCAGCCCAAATAAAGCTACTAATTTTCCCCTGAAGCCTCTCTAAGAATTTCCTATTAAATATTAACGGGACTGAATTGAAGAGGAATGTAAACTTGGGTGGAATTGCCATCTTGATTAAGTTCACCCGACCCCCGATAGTAAGACGGCGATTCATCCAACTCTTCATTAGCTGGCCTGTGACCTTAAGTAGGCTCATAAAGTTTGTTTCACCCAACTTGTTTATATCACGTGTAATAGTGATTCCCAAATATTTCACCTCCTTTTTAGTTGCCATCCTACCAACATCCATGTTCCAAGTCATAACCTCAATTTTTTCCTCATTAACCTCATATCCTGAAATCTTCCCAAATTCCACTATCGCTTCTTCCAGGGCTGGTCTAGCTTGACTTAAATTAGCTGTATAGATCAATAAGTCATCCACATATAAAGCCACCTTTCTTGATAGACTCTTGACTTAAATTAGCTGTATAGATCAATAAGTCATCCGCATATAAAGCCACCTTTCTTGATAGACTCCTACACGTAAGTTGGGTTATTCTCCGCTCACTTCTAAGTCGGCATGCCAAGGGCTTAATTTACAGATCAAAGAGTAATGGGGAAAGAGGACATCCCTGTCTCATTCCTCTTTTAATCTTAAACAGGGGGGTTAGGGAGCTGTTCACCAGGACCCTTCCGCCTGCGTCCTGATAAATCTTTTGTAGCACCTTAGTGAACTTTTGACCCAGGTTATACCTTTCACAAAGAGTAATTAAGTAGCCCCAATTAACCCTGTCAAAAGCCTTTGTGGCATTAACCATTACCTTCGCCAATGGGGCTTTGCATGTGCAGGCGAGATCAGTTATCCCTACCAGACCCTGTGTCAGTTCATGCATCTGTCTTCCTTTTAAGAATCCTTTCTGGTCTGTGTGTATGAGCTTTCCCGCTACTCCCCATTGCCTTTCTGCCTGAATTTTTGCAAAGATTTTATATTCACAATTGAGAAGTGATATCGGACAGTAAGAATCACACTTTCTTGGATCTTTACCTGGCTTTAAAATTATTGTGATAATAGTTGCCTTCCACAACGGAGGGAGCATACCACCATCTAAGATGTCATTAGATAGCTCCGCAAAATATTCCTCTATGGTACTCCCCAGAACTCTGTACACTTCCATGGGTAGCCCATCCGGGCCTGGAGCTTTACCCGATTCCCCTACTTTTAAGATTTGCTCCACTTCCCGGATCTTAATCATATCATTATTGATTTTTCTTCCTCATTTAGAAAAGCTAGGCCTAGCTTCCCGACCCATGCCTTTACTGAGTCTGGTTGTACCTCTAAATCTTCTGTCTATAACTCCTTAAAGAACCTAAAAAAAGCTTTCCCCTACCTCCTTCCAACTTCTCCTTACCTCTCCAGAGATCTTGTCTCTAATTTCTGTCACCCTATTTCTAACTAAATCAGTTTTCGTATTCCAGGCCAGCGTCTTACCACAATTCTCTCCATACTCAAAGTGCACCCTCCTATTAGCCTCATATCTCAGCCTAGTCCTTCTATCTATTACTGCGGCCAAATCATGTCAGGCCAACTGATTCTCTAACCGTAACTGTTTCACTTCATCGTCCTCTAGGCATAAATAAATATAACAGCCTCCGATCAATTTGGCAAATCTGATTTTGTAGGGATCTAGCCTCCTCCTTATAAGCTTTCCTCTTAAATCCTGCAACCCTTATCAGTCTTCCCCTTAAGAAAGCTTTAAAAGCATCCCACACCATTGCTAATGCGGTTTACCCTCTATTGAAGCTAAAAACTTTTTCTGTTACCTCTCGTAACTCGGCTACCACTTTCTCATCTAGTAATAACGATCTATCTAACGTCCATCTACTTTCTTCTCCATTTATTGAAAGCCTAATTTTCAAACTAGTTGCAGGGTGGTCCGATAGATGAGCCCCTACATGCACTACCTCTCCACATTGTCTCTTAAACCTTCATCAATTAGTATATAATCACTCCTTGACTGGTGTCTATACTTTTTATTGTTGTAGGTGTATCCTCTCCTAAACCCCATCATCTCTCTCCATATATTGCATAGACCAAATTGAGCCATCATTGAACGTACCTGGGCCTGCATCCTCTCATTAATAAGTGATCTGTTATGTGAGGACCTATCAAGCTCATAATTCAGCACTACATTGAAGTCCCCATCCAAATTATTGGATCCTGATATTGTAATAGAATTTGAAATAGCTCTACCAACAGGGCGGCATTGTCTCTATTATGCCTATAGTACCCCACCAGTATAGAAGCGGAATCATATACCCGTAACCTACCTACTACCCACCTCCCAGATTTATCTGTTAGACCCGCCTCAAAAGAAATATTGGGGTGATTTTTAATTAGAATGGCCACCCCCTTGCTGCCTCCTGCATTATCAGAGCTTACTACCTGTTGTAACCATTTATTTGACTTAAATACATCCAGACATTCCTGCCGAGATAAGTGTGTTTCCTGTAAAACCACAATATCTGCAGCCTTCTTTGCCTGCTCTTTAGATGTAAACCATTATCATTCCACGACAGGAAGTTTAAGACCTTACCTATCATCGTCCTAATTTACAACCAAACCTGTACTGATTCCATCTTTCCCCTCCCTCATAGCTCATATTCTACATTTCTAAGGACCAATTTTCTATTTTTTTTTCTTTTTCCCTTATGCACCCCACCCTGTGGCCCCCACACCCACTCTGCCCCACCCCTCCCCAACCTATCCCACCTCTGATTACCCTGGGAAAACCCCCCATGACTCTCCCAACCAGGTGTCGCCACTGTCGCACTCGCTTCAATCATAACTTATCTTCTAGCCAACTGACCGTGGGCTAATACGGGGGGGACCAGTGCAGGACCAGCAGCCATCTCTAAACTCCTAATTAATTCATCACCTCACTACAATCCCTAAAGCCATACATTTTGTTGCTAGCCATCACTCTTAAGGAAGCCGGGAACCTTAATTGGGCGGTTGCCCCCAACTTCTTCAATGAATCAATTATTTTCCCATTGCTTGTTTAGCGGTGCACTTGCAAGATCCAATCTAATCTCAAAGGGTACCCGTGCACCGAAAGCAATTTCTTTTTTAGTGCCGCTACTAAAACCTGTTCTTTAATCGCGTAAGTTTGAAAAACCAACCAATATCTTCCTGGGTTTATCCCTGGTGGGCGGCATTTTTGCCTGAACCCTATGTACTCTCTGAATGTCTTTTGCAATGTCAGCATCAAGCTCTTCAGGTAGGACCACTGTTTTTCTTAATCGAACCACAAAACCTTTCAAGTCGCCACTTCCAATCTCTCAGGAATTCTCAGAAATCGCAGATTGTTCCTCCTTTGATTATTTTCCAGGGATTCCAACTTGGCCATAACTTCCATCTCTCTTATTTAGAAACTTTGAATCATTTCCTTATTTTCCACTACTGCGGTCTTCAGATCTCCTACTTCCACCTCTAGAGCAGCCGTCCACCCTGCCAATTCGTCAATTTTCTTACCAAGACATTCACTGAGGGTTTTGATTTCTAGCTGATTGGTATTTGAAGTCTCAACATCTCAGTAATTGAGTGACTAGCGTCAACTTCGGAGTTTCTCCTTCTCCCCTGTTGGTTTCCCTCTCTTTTCGATGTCCCCACATCGACCATCCTGTCCTGTAACCCCTGCTGCTCTGGCCCTGGATCTGAAAAGGGATTTTGTATACTTGCAGAAAGATCAGTATAATTGTCCGGCGATTTATCTTCCAGGTCAGATAAGACCAAGATTGGGTCTAGTTCATCATTGTGAGAGCTCCCAATTTCTAGATCACATTGAGCCTGTTGGACAGGTTGGATTAACAAAGTTTCTCTCACTGTAGCTTCGTCTAGAGCACCGTCCTGGCCACCACCCTGGGCCATTTCTTCCTCCTCTTTTTGCGCTAATATCTGACAAGTTGGCACTCCAGATACCCCAGGAAGGATTCTAAAATACGTTCTAAGCGACGGGGTAATCTTTGCTTTCGTACTGCTTATAGAAGCTAACTTATCCAAAGGAGCCTTCTTTTTAGATTTATTTGTATTAATATTCCATCCACCTTTATTCCTCACTACCTTTTGTTTTAAGGGAGACTCGTACCTCTCTTCTATATCTTCATTAGTTACTGCAACTATTGCTGCATTTCTACCGCTTCTTACAGAATAGGCAGGAACTTTTTTTACTAGCTTTCCCAAGTGCCCCATTCCCTCCTCTTCCCAGCTTATCCCGACTTTCCTCCAAAGCACGATGAAAGTCTAAAGAACTATTAACAACACCAGGGGGCAACGCGGTATTTCCCGCTCTCCGCCTCCTCTCCACCGCACGTCACACCTCCGAAGCCCTAATTCGCCAGCGATAAGTCGCTATGATAGCCTCATAGCGCAAGTCCGTCTGAGCATTCCTGCAGCCAGCTCCTTAGCCGGCCGCCATCCTTCCCCCTCCCCCGTCCCCCCCCCCCAAATCCTTGCCAATTCTTGTTTTGGTCTGGCATAGTTTTTGCACAACCTGATTGTTGGGAAGCTGTCCGTCCCTCTGCAATTAAAAAAAAATGAGTAAAGGAACAATTCTTTTTGTCCTAAAAGGCACAGGTTATCATAGTAGTCCTCAGAACTAAAGTGTACTACATTGTATATGGATGTGCTTCTTGTAAAAGGGAAGCATGTTGTAACTCACAGTGATGTCAGACAATGGCTGTACTGGGCAGCAGGTGGAAGAAAAATGTAAACACAACAACATACTTATGGATGAAGTATGGCTGAAAACCTCTATAAGTAACTATGTTATACACATCATTATAAGAAAATCAAAAGGTCAAGCTAACACTAACCTAAAAAGCCAATCAGTCTTGTGTTGGCTGCCAGCCTCTTGCCTCTGCTAATGCTTTTTAGTAATGTTTTTCTAAATCTTTATTTCGAATAGATAGTGATGGTTGAAAACATATATAAATAGAGAGGGTAGCAAAGCAGACAAAGGCTCATAAATTCAGACCAAGGGGGTTGTATAGATAGATAATAGATGATAGATAATAGATGAAAGAGATAAAAGATAGATAGAATGTCAGACTTGCAAATATAGATAGTAGAATTGTAAACTTGCAGAGACAGATAGAAAGATAAATAGATAGGTTGATAGACTTGCAAATATAGATATAATAATAAACCTGCATAGGAAGGTTGATAGACTTGCAAAGATAGATAGCTAGATAGATAGCTAGATAGATAGATAGATAGATAGATAGATAGATAGATAGATAGATAGATAGATATGCAAAGATTGATACAGTTGCAAAGATAGATAGATAGATAGATAGATAGATAGATAGATAGATAGATAGATAGATAGATAGATAGGCAGGCATATAGACAGGTAGCTAGACAAATAGGGTTGCATAGATAGATGGATAGATAGACTTGCAAAGCTAGATAGAATGAGAGACTTGCAAATATAGATATACTTGCAAAGATAGATAGATAGATAGATAGATAGATAGATAGATAGATAGATAGCCAGATAGATAGACAGGTAGATAGATACACAGGCAGATAGGTCTATAGACAGGTACACAGACAAATAGGGTTGCATAGATAGATAGAGTTGCAAAGTTAGATAGATGGATAGCTAGATCGATGGATAGATGGCACAGCATGGATGCAACTAGTACAATATATAAACTTATATTTATAAATATCTATATAAGCACGACATACGACAGCACTGAAAGCAAAGTATAAAGACATACAAGCAGGACACATAGACTATTTTTGTGCACTAGTATAGTTGAGGTCCTCAATTAAAATACACATAGGAGTGCAACTAAAAATGCATTTTATTGTGTGCTGTCTAGCATACTCTGATATAACAGCAAGCAGATAAAGAAAGGCAGCTCCAAATGGGATTTACAACACCATTAGCAGAAGAAAGGAACTAATAAAGCTGGAATGCATCCTGTGTTGTGAAGATCTGTTAGAAAGCATTCTGTTATCACATCAGGGTGTAAACACACAGGCAACACTAAAATAATAATTAAGTACAAACAAAAACACTGGCACTGAAGAGAACTATCTGAAGCAAAATGCAGGCACTCAAAATGAAGGTAGCCAGAGGCTGAAGTAGGCTGATCCACTGTCCCTTGCTGTATGTTGCAGTGAGTGGAAGACAAATGTGAATAATACAACACACCAGAGGAAGAAGAGAGCCAGCTAAAAGCCCCTTTAAGTAAGTATATTATACATGTAATTTCTGTAAAAATCCAACTGTCTTGGCTAACACCAGACCTAAAAAACAAGAATAAAGAAGCATCCTGCCTCTCCATCTTGGTCCCAGACTGAAGCAGCGCCAGTCTGGAATCAGATGTGAAATCAGACAAAGGGCTCAGTAAAGTCAAAAGAATTCAGCTTTGCAATGGTTAATGTATATAAAATCGACATAAAAACTGCACCTTTCCAAATATTGGAGCTTGCTTATTTTGTGAGGGGAAGCTTTTCCGGATTAAGGAGTAGTGTTGCTTTTTCACCTGGCCTCTTCTGTCATTGATGATACTTCTACTGGGGTGCAAAACGGAGATTGGCAATTAGGGTTTCTACTTTTATTTCAGTTTTATAGTTTTTATGGTCTTCTTCCAATGACTGTGCCTACTTTTTTCTATAGCGCTGCATCACCAAGCGGTATTAGAGTGCTTTACATTGTAACAACCCTTACATCTCACTTGACATAATATGGATACAAGTAACATAAATTCAATCAAAACAAGACTTAAGAACCAGGAGTGAGGTTTAGAGGCTAAGGGGAAGGGAGAAGACAAAGGCGCATAGGGGCACAGGGGTAGGAGAAAGTTACTTTACACTGGGCTGACAGTACTCCTACTCCTAGGCTTCCTAGCCCACCCTCTACTCCCCAGCCCTCTTCTCAAGGGCTCTGTCGGTCCAAGGAGATCGCTCTCAAAACGGTTGTTGCACATGCAAAAGGTTATACATGCTTAGTATATAGGCTGTGCTCATCTCTACTCCCTCTCTACAGTGCCCTGTCTAATGAAGACATATTAGAGACACTGGCTTTACCAGGAAGTCCAATGCACTTAAGGTAATCCACTATATCTGACAGTTTCCTGTTATCCGCAGTTAGGGACATTTTGCCACGCAGGAGTGCTGAGATAAAGGTGTATCTTAAACTGGACTTGAGATTACCAGGGTTTTCTTCTCAAAAGCAGAGACGAAGGTGTCACCAGGCAGCACAAGGAGAGCAGCCGGTGGTGGCTGAAGACATGAAACATGGCTGAAACATGCCTGACGTGACCAGGAGACACCAGAGATCCCAAACAATAGAACCAAATAACCGCAGCCTACAGCAGGTGCAGACCCTGCCCTATGTGCAATAGGGAGCACTTAACCAGGCCCAGTACCAAGAAGAGATGGAGAAATTGAGCACAAAGTCCTCAACAAGAAGGCATGCAAAAGCAAAGCATATGAGGGCAGAAAAAGATCCAAGCCCAGCAAAAAGCACAGGTGAGTCTAAAACCAGAACACATTCCAAACTGGGTGGGATAAACAGGGCCAGCAAGAAGTGGTGCACCAAGAAGAGAAAATACATCCAGTGAGTATGCCGGAAGGCCCAATAGGCATAACAATAGAACCCTAGAGCTACTACCTAGGTCCCCACAAGTGATGAAGCCAGCTAAGATACAGTAGACTAGACCAGCAAGGAAAGGCACTTCTTGCAGCCAAATCAAGTAAGAGCATCAGCCTGGCCATGAAATGGCACGATCCCCAACATCCGAACCCCTGCATACTGCAGAAACAGTGGGTGACGGAGTACTACAAGGCCCCAGAATCCTTGGAGCATCTCACAATCAAACCTACTCAGCCCTGCTGAAAGTTTCCAAACTCAAAAAGTGGTGGAGCACAAAGTATGCCAGAGGGACGAGAAGACACCAACAAGAAAGTCATTACAAGTCAGCCCACAGTACCAGCAACCCCAACTATGAAAACAGCAATTGAACATCGGAGAGGCAAGAAGCAATAACCAGCCAGGGCAACCATAAACAAGACCACCCAAAATCCCAATCCCAGCTTGGAGCAAGGGTACAAAGTAAAAGAAGTGCAATGGATCCAGCATTTTATGAAATCAAGCACTCAACATTTTCAGGCCTTCAAAGATCAAGGAACAAGATGCAGCATGAACCACAGATTCAGTCTGCTGAAACACTCTACATGGCAAGCAACACAAAGAACAGAAGGCGTGCAACACAAAAAAGGGTGGTAAGGAAGAAACCACAGGCCTGGCAACCAACGGACCCAGACAGCCTGAAAAGGTAACAAGCGCAAAACAATGGAGTCCAAGCAGTCCCACCTCCCAGATTCGACACAATGCATCAACACCTTCACTAGGCCAAGGGGTGGTCACGGTATGCAACCCAGAGAAGCAATTTGCCAGGAGGAACATGGGGCTAGCCAGTTGGGGTCAGTGGGGGCTGTATGGAGCACCCCTAGCAGGACCAAAGTATCCCACCCTGGGATAAGGGTAAGTCCTGTAGCACACGTCACACCCTATCACCAGCTCACCCACCAACACAAATGGGAGAAGGGGTAGATTGAATAAAAGCTGTAGCCCCATGTAAGGAGTCAAATGACAGACCGGCAAGACATCATGCCCCACAAGAGCACCCAAGGAGTGCAGGGCATGCAGGCCACATCCCCTGAGGCCAACATGGAGCAAGGAGAGCACACCAGCTTGAGAACTGGAAGATAAAAGAACCACAACCAAAAGAGAAAACGTGCAAGACTGAAGTAAAACTCAAGCCCTGTCCCAGAACCCACAAAACGGGAGGAGTGAGAGGAACCTAGGCAAACTGATTTCAAAGCAAAAGGACAAAACATAAATGAGAGTAGGGCAGTGGCTGAAATAAAAATCACACATCCACCCTTTTACCAGTGTGGTGGGGAGAGTCATCTCCTAAACAAAGCCACATAGGTAAACCCAGAGAAGTAACCTACAAGTTGCATGTTCAAAAGGGAGCAAGCAGACACCCCAACAAAAGGGTAAGCAGTCCTCTGGATCACACCAAGACACAGGTCCTTATTTACAGAGTAAGGACACGGGATAGTCTAACATTAGACTTCATCCAATGAATTACATTGGGACAGAAAGGTAATGCTAGAAGGCAGTAACCCTGCTCAGAGATGTGGTCATGGAGCAGTGATCCTGTGTAGCATAACGTACTGGAGTGATTGAGGACAGATGTTGAGAAGAGCACTTGTGCATACAGGAAGAACATGGGGAGAATGGTTGCACTTCAGTGCGATAAGGCAGAGCTTGGGTCTAAATAAATGTGAAGGTGCCAAACGTTAGGACCAAAGAGATGCTTTGATCATGGCACACCAAGATAGGTGTGATGAGTAAAAAGTCAGCCCTATGTGATAGGGCTCAGGTGTAGGTGTCGAGCCATGATTGAAGTCAGTATTCAGGGCACTGTTGGCTAGGCAACTATGGATAGGTAACATGCGGAAAGAGGTTCAAGTGCACTGAACAACTCGGTCTTGTTTGATCGATAGTTGTATCTTGTTCCCAAGAGGGTTGAGAAAAATATTTTTCATAATAGTGTATAGGGTGTGGTAGTTGATAGGTTTAAAGGGCAGAAATGACTTGGTGAGTATTCGGGATGCATGGTGGATATGAGGAATCCTTACCAGAAGAGAGTTAGAGGCGGGGCGTAGCTGGATGCTGGAGAACATGGTGGCATCTGTCCATTGCTCCTGAGACGTTGGTAGGTCCAAAGCCACACATGTTGCATTGAAACGTCAAACCCATTTAATTTGGATGGGACCAACACCAGGCAACACCATGAACCTGGTTCAACCCCTGATGACTGTTCCCCACCGGAGAATTGAGGTGCTATCAGAGGGGACAGACACTGGAGGAGAAATCAGAGTGGAGCTGATGGAGGTAGGTGTCATACATCTGTACTCGTAGATGGACATCGATGATTGATTTCTTCCGACAGCTGTCTGCACAACTGACACAACTGGGTGCCAGGAGTGATTGTACAGTGCAACCAGAACAAACTTTTGTGTATTGCAGTTATTGAGTCTGACCCCTCAGTGGGGCTTCCTTGAAAAGGGGCAGATGAGCAGTGGCTCAGGAGTGGTGTGGTGCAGAGGGGCTCCCATTACAGGGGGTGGCCAAGAAAATCAGTGGAATCACACTGGGGACAACTGACTGAGGAATGATAAACATTGAGGTTGCATCATATCTATTGTTGGCTTCATGGTCACATTCTCTCCAGACAAGGCCTGCCCAACATTGATGCTGCACTGTCTATTGCATGTGAGACTCATATCCCTGGCCACTTACAACTTGCTACACAACAAACCATATTATGTACACTTTTAATATGTGCCTGGGTTGCGGGCAGATAGTTGGATGATTGACTGACACTATTGAAGAACACCTAAATGTTGCCACAGTATCTTTATGCCTATACAGATCTAGGACTGAGTTTGGATACCTAGGAGACCCACTGCATTACTCGTGGAGAACCAGCTGGGGGATAATGAGTGTCTGAAGGTCTTTGTGATACTTTGAGGTGCTCCCTGGGGGTAGTACTGAGACTTTCACCTTGGACACAATGGGCGCTATTGATGTGGCAAGGAGTCCTCTATGCCATGTTGAGACCAAAACATCCCAGACAGTTAACTTTTTCAAAGGTAGTGCTCAGTACAGAGAAGACTAAAGCCCCAAAGGATGCCTAATCTGACATGGTGAAGGTATCTGATACAGCTCTGGCCATGCTGCTAAAAGAATTCACAGATATTAAACTCTCTGTAGGTGCAGTCAGTGATGCAGTAACAACTCTTCCAATGAAATACAATCCTCTGAGGAGATATCAGCACTTTCCATGTCACGGTGACCGTACTGTAACAAAGAGTAAAGGAGGTGGAATCCAAATGGGACAATCAACCTGACAGAGACCCTGAGATTTGGGAGTTCCAGCAGAAAACCATAGAACTAGAGGACAGCGGCCAGAGAAATAATGTGTGCATATCTGGGATTCCTGAGAATGTGGAACAGGTCAACACAGTGAACTTTCTCAGCACTCTGATCCCAACCCTCTTGAACATTACTTTTGCTCCTTCTTTGGAATTCCAGAGAGCGCCCAGGGTGAGATCCTGTCATAAACCCACACACACCAGTCCACAGCAAATTCTTGCCTTTTGCCTATGGCATCAACACGCCAGACAAACTATTGCAACAGTTAAATACCATGGCCATATACATACAAGAATAACCAGGGACTCTTCCTATCACACGTTTCACTTCAAACTAACTCAAAGAGGAAGAAAGTCCTGGTACTCAGAACCATACTGAGGAAAAGAGATGTAAAATATGGGTTACTGGAAACAGCAAGAATACGGATTACCATGGATGGCCGAGTAACTGAATATGATGAACCAGAGGACCTGAAAAGAATACTGGACAAATTGGAAAGGAAAGATGACACCTGAATGTACACTGCGCCATTAGAGACACCTCCAGCTCATCATGGAAATGGCAAGAAAGACTTGAACAGTGAGAGATCCGAAGAACACAGACACCTTGAGGACATGACATAGAGATGGGGACAGGATCTCAAACCGGGACACTAAGAAGCTAAGACTGGCGGAGACAAATCATATTCGTCCATAAAACTGTAACATACGCTTTCTTTTGGAAATAAACTATCCCCCTTTTTGAGGGGGATGGGTGCTGTCTTTCTGGGCTGCCTCCCTGCTATACGCAGTGAAGTCCACAGGAACAGTGTAGGGCAGATGGTTCTACATGCAGCTGTGGACAGTGCTTATCATGATACTGGGAAAGTAGGGCAACAGCTTGACTGATTCCAAAGTCTTTGACCGTGA
Organism: Pleurodeles waltl; assembly: GCF_031143425.1. Taxonomy (NCBI): domain Eukaryota; kingdom Metazoa; phylum Chordata; class Amphibia; order Caudata; family Salamandridae; genus Pleurodeles; species Pleurodeles waltl. The sequence goes on from NC_090439.1 coordinate 894,950,342, forward strand.
CACTTGAAATTTATTTATGATTTACACACCTGACTACACCACACAGTGGCTGAAACTGAGGGTTCGGGGATATGCCGATGTTTTCTCTCCCACACTTGGGCCTGTATTTATATTTTTTTAGTGCTGCATTTGCGCCACTTTTGCATGCAAAAGTGTCGTAAACGTACAAAATACAATTGTATTTTGTAAGTTTGCACCACTTTTGCGTCAAAAAATTACGCAAATGCAGCGCTAAAAAAGTATGAATATGGGCCTTAATCTGATGGCACCACCAAAACAGGCGCTCTCTTGGAATCAGGCTGAGATGTCAGGTTGCGCAAAACCGCTTACACTGCTGTCCCTTAATGGAAACACCGTGACATATTATGTGAAGAGGAAAAAGTACTTTCCTTCATTGGTCACCAGAAACCGAATATATGTATGATAAAAGAGACCCACTTGAGTAAGCTAAAGTGCGATAAACTGCGCAGAGACTGGGTGGGGAGCTGTTTTACGCCTGCCCTACTAAGCAGTCAGTTGCCACAGACCATGCCACTTAGCCACAGGACAAGAGGGGTTGCAATACTCATCCATAAGAACTTGCTCACCCAACTGCATCATACATGGTTGTACTAGGACATAAGATACATAGTTGTAAAACTGCAAGTGAGGATGTTTACGCATCAGTGCCTCAATGTATTCCGTTGTAGGTGACAAATCTGATTACTCATCTAAAATCGCTAGATGGTTTTCATTCTTTGGTAAAACCAAGGCCGTGATTGAGGCCGACAGGAATGTCGTCATTGATCCAATACTTGATAGGTCCAGTAAATCAGACACCAAACATGTCAAAGGTGGTGTTATATAGGAGACCTAATCTTGGACTTTGGACTTTGCCCTGGGAGACTCTTGGAGACTGCTGCATCCGAGACAGCGAGATTACACCTTCACTTCCTGCATACGCAGGACACATACTCAGCTAGATTACTTCCTTACAACAGTGAATCTCCTGAGACATGCAGGGGAAGCTTATATCATATCTTGGGGGGCTTTCAGATCATGATATGATGGGAATCATTTTCACCTACATATGGTATCCCCTCCCCTTGGCCTGTGGGGTATAAACATGTCTAAATATAAAGATCCTAAAGATAAACAGTGATTACTTTCTCATTCCAGTGCTTTTTGGATGGGAGTGTAGGCTTCATCAGTCCTCGTTTATACTGCGGCGGGGAAGGCTTGTATGCGAAGAGAGTTGATGAGAAAATGGCTGATGGCCAAGAACCAGGGGGAATGTGAGAGGCATTCCTTACAATCGAAGACTGAACATCTCATCTCCACGTAGGCTTGCCTCCCCATGCTGGATACTCTTAGGGAATTGACAAAGGCCAACTACAACTTCAATGCAGTTTACACAACTCAGGCTGCAAAAAGTGTTATTTAATTTACTATAGAGACACTATTAGAGGAGGAGAAGGCCGGGCTCTTATTAGCCACCCAACTGAAAAAGATGGAGGCGAGTAGAACTATTTCCGCTAATTGAAATAATAAAGCGGAAATCTTGACAAACCCATGTGGCATCATCCAAGAGTTTCATGACTTCTATAAACTGCTGTACAAGTCAGAATCCCTCTATACTCAGCGAAAGGCATATTTATGGACATGCTCACCATACTGAGACTCTCCATGGAGCAGTCTGCCCTTCTGGACACAGAAATCACAGAAGGAGAGGCGATGAAGGCAATAACTTACCTCAACATGGGGAAAGCACCAGGGAAAGACACTTACTCAGTAGAATTTTATAACATAACTAAATATTTGACTACCCTTTTACTATGTAAGGTTTTCTGGGAAGCACTCAATAGTGGCAGACTTACCCCAGATTTCAATAAAGCTCAGAATGTTTTAATCCCTAAACCAGAGAGAGACCGCTTGGAGTGTGCCAACTACAGGCCGATATCACTTATTAATGTGGATGCCTACGAACCCATGCCATAACGGGGGACTCAAAAGTCTTCATGCAACAGTGTGCTTTTGGTACAATGCTGCAATCAGAATTAGATGGGAAGAGGTCAGTTGGATTTTATGGAAAGGTTGTAAAATACAGTGTTGCTGACTTGATTAAATGTAGGGGTTCAAGCCTTTTTTTGATTTGCATCCTGAATTTAATCTCCCGTCCATACAATTCTGGAGGAACATACAACTGATGGGGGCCTTAAGAGAGAAAATTCAGAGGGCATTATTTCAGTCTTGCAGGTGTTCAGCTTTAGGTGATTTCAAGGTATGTCATCTGAAATTGCATTGAGGCAACGTTTCAGCATTTGTTGTGATAAGATTGTGCTTACAGTTACAGGGCAGTGTGGCTTGCCTACGTAACAATCAAATTCAGGTCTGTGCACTGAGACCCATGGTTTATTGAATGATACTGAAGACCTAGACCAATTCACACCAAATGATTCAATCGGATAAAGGAGCTGGAAGAGGCAAACATTGAACAAGATATGAGAACTATTTAGTCTTATTTTTTTACATATTTTAAACTTTTTCTTAATTGAGCAATACAGATCAGGTGACGTCCCTTCACGCAGAGTTCTATCCACACCTGCATAGCTAATACATTTTGAATTTGTTGTCCCCCCCCTAGTTCGTGGCAATGCTCTGAGTTGTCATATCTTATCAGTTGCTCCACCAAGGCTCCATTCCCCAATGGTTTAACTTTGCTGAAGATGTAAAAAGTGGTATGGAGTTGATCTGGACCTGGTTCGAGGAAGGATGAAGTCCTGTCCAAAGCCTTATTTTAAGCCCCGATGTCACAAAGGCAGCTGGGGAACGATGGTGCAATGAGATGTGCCAAATGCTGTTAAAAGGTTGGGTAAGATGAGGTAAACCGTATATTGGGACCGTGTAACATGTTAATGATCACTTTGTTTTATGGCGAAGGTGAAAACCAAATTGAGCATTGGCAAGGAAGTTGTGGGCTGGACCAATAGACTAGGTACAAGACTAAAAGCAGGAGACAACGAAATCCTCTGGAACTTTGAGCCTGAATTGAGAACCCCCCTTGGTAGAGGAAGCATCGCCATGGTTCTTACACAATTACTCACAGCCTTCCTCTTTTTCTTCCTCCTTGATTTGAAAAGTTGTCACATAACAGCAAGGCCCTTGTACACAGAATGCAGTTAGGAATCATCAGGAACAAATGCCTCATGTGCACACTCCAAGGAGGTCCATTTTCTCTGATCCTCTAGAGCAATGCAAGTAGATAAAGAGGAACATCTTGGGCGGATATTGCGTGATCTTTGAAATAGGAAACTATATCATTGTGATATGTGATCACAGTATGCTGTCTTACTCAATTATTCTGTAACCCTTTGGTAGAAACGGCATTATGGCAGAGAATTTCTTTGGTAGATAAAGATTTGTGGTAGAGAATATCTTACAAACAGGTTTGGTAAACATAATTATGTGAAAGCGCTTTAATCAGTGCAAACACTGTTGATGTCGGTAAACCAGCAACTAAGGTAAACATACACATAGCATCAGCTGTACTATGGTTGAGGTGTGCACTATTGAAGTATTTTAGGTGCCTCATGACATGGAAGTTTTAGTATATAAATGAAGGTCCTCACCTAGGCCCATGTTTATACCTTTTTTTGCGCCGCATTTGCGTTATTTTTTTAAGCAGTAGCGGCGCAAACGTACAAAATATAATTGTATTTTGTAAGTTTGCGTCGCTTTTGCATCAAAAAGCGATGCAAATGCGGTGCAAAAAAAGTATAAATATGGGTCCTAGTGCTTGTGAGAATTAAAAATATACATTGTAAACTAGCACTATGGAATGGTCGGAAGAATGTATTCTAAGGTTCCATAAGATTGCACATATAAATAATGTATGGCGGGATTCCTAGTTTCGTGTAACATTTTTTGGCAGGAAAGTATGGATTTTTGGTTGGCTTTCTAAATATAAATGTCAAAACTGCAATGGGATGTAGCCATGGATTTTAATGATTGTTTTATATTTCATCTTAGGAGTGTACGTTCACGAAGATGCGCTCACACAGTGCTTTACGAGTGGTCTTCAGTGGATCCCTACGACTGAAATGCAAAACCGCCTGCTGCCAGCGTTGGTATTTCACCTTCAATGGTGCAGAATGCAGTGGACCACTCCCAATAGAAGCCATTATTTACTTAGACCAAGGCAGTCTTGAGTTCAATTCCACTATTAATATTCATCGCACCTCTTCAGGTACAGTTCACATGGATATCCAGCACCATAGTAATGTATGTACTAATAAACACGATTAATAGACAGGCAATTAATTAGGATTAATGTGTGTACAGCATTCATTACACTTTAGCAGATGCGTTTGCAGCATGTGCTCCCATGCTGTCTACACTCTTTAGAGCTTGCATTCAGTTCAGAATACTACTTGACTATTACTTTATAACTTTTTTACTTGTTTTTCTTCGAAGAAGCGTTTTTGTTTCTGAGGAGAGTTGTGGTACCTCCTGGAAACTCACAGCTCACCAGGACATAGACTCCACCTTAGATTGTTTTTCCTGCCATCAGGTTCAGACATGTGATCTAGTGCGCTGTAAGAGGGGTGGCACACTGAAGAGAATCTGGTCACCGGAGGACTGGTGAGACTAAGGACGTTCCTAGAGGCATTGAGCACACTGTCCAGCCTTGGCTGACTTGGGATTGAGCTGAAGAGCCTCCGGCCATATTTTCTGAAACTAGCCTGTGTGGGGTGTTGTGGTGGGGACTATAACAGCAAATTTCCATGGTCAAACCAACACCAGGTCTGTAACCCCTGAGTATTGAGGGGCCATAACAAAAATGGTTGTTTGATTTGCCAGGCCTTTTGCTCCAAGAATACCATTTAGTACTAAGGGAGAGAAGATGGGTGAATTATGTCCTAATTCAACACGGAGTCCATCTCCAGCAAGGGAGCTGATGAGGGCTTTGAGTCAGATGAAAATGAACCCTGATGTTCAGCAGGGAGTACATGTACCCAGGGGCCCCACGACACCCGTTCCTGCCAGCCTGGTTCTGGCGGTGAAAACCGCCAGAAACAGGCTGGCGGGAAGGGGGTCGAAATCCCCATGGCGGCGCTGCAAGCAGCGCCACCATGGAGGATTCCCTGGGCCAGGGGAAAACCGGCGGGAAACCGCTGGTTCCCCTTTTCTGACCGTGGCTTTACCGCCGCGGTCAGAATGGCCCTGGAAGCACCGCCAGCCTGTTGGCGGTGCTTCCGTGGTCCCCGGCCCTGGCGGTTTAAAACCGCCAGGGTCGGAATGACCACCTAAGTGGTTTGCCCAGAATCAAAGGGTGTTGAGCTAAAGCCATGATTTGAACCTGGTTCCTCAGGTCAGCAGCTCTACCCACTAGTTCACATCTCCTCCTCATTGTTGAAAAGGAATGCAAACTACTAGTGGAAGGCGATGGAAAGATTATTGCAGCATCTGCCCGAACCCCAGCACAAGCGAGCCTAGTACGTTGTACAGGAGGACGAAATAATCTCCAGGGTTAGCATCTGTTGCATTTAGTTGCCGGGATATGGCCTTACACCAGGTTAATACTAGTGCGATGCATGGCTGTGCATCATGTGATTTCACCCAAAATCTAACAGCACTTACTTGCATTACCATTCAATAGAGAAAACCTATCTTTCCACAGATAGTTGCTATGCTTGGAAAAAAAAAAAAGCGAGATGGGATTGGCCAAATTAAAGTTTTACCAAGGGGTGGAACAGCCAGCCTGTGCCAGTCATATCATGCTCAGCATCGTTTCCAGTAGAAACACTGCAATAGTTAAATCAAGGACTGTATCCACACGGATCATTTTGTGGCAATGGTCATTCCAGGCAATTAGAGATTACATTAGTCCTCATTGCTTGATGGCATGGACACCCACTGCAGTGATTAGCCAAAAGTGCGACAACTGACTGAGGACAGGAAGATCTAGCGCTGGTGGAGCCCAGAGCACAGCACAAACAGCAGTGGTAGAACAGGTTAAAGCAAATAGGCAGATCATGTTTAGACCCTCTGCGGTGACTGTCCAGCTACGCCGCTCATAGAACACATGCTTGGCTTTATAACTCAGGTGTGATGATTCCACCAAGAATGCTTGCACCACATCAGCATATTAAAACTGCAGGCAGTGCAGATAGCATTCATCAAACTTCAGAACAAAGTGGTCTTAATTGCAACAGATGACTTGGGTTCTCCATGATGATCCAAAGAATTTGGCATTCGTAGCTAGAGCATCATAAGCACTTGCTGGTGAGGCATTTGCCAGGGGTCTACAACAACTTTGCCAATCTAAGCAATCACAAGTGGGAGACCAATTTCAGTACTTCCTGCATAGGGGAACTCTGACAGTAGATCTGATTGCCTCTTGTGCAAAAGTTGCCCCCAGGCTCTGGGTTAAGCACTATGGATACATTGATCTGGGACATTTGAGGTGGGCACCAATGACAACTATTCTCTTTGTTCCAACCTGGGCACCCCAACCATGGTCCTCCCTACTCTTGGAAAAGTTCATAAATCCACATAAAAAACTTCCCTTACATTTAAGATTTACTCAGGCAGCATCAGAAAAAATTGCTCCATCCTAATCCCAAATTATTCAGTTTAGTGATTGGTCACTTCAGGTGTTATAGTGTGGATATCTACAACTTCCAAAAGACTGTATGAAAATCTTAAAGGAGTAGTATTTAAATGGAAACGTTTTGTTGCCTATCGTAAGACCCCAAATATCAATCCTCTAACAGGTACTGTTCAGCATATTACTTGCTCCCTTTTATCTGTGCAAAGGTCTGGGATGGGATACACATCTATGAGTGTGCATCTAGCTGCCATTGCTGCACATATTCAAAATGGAAAACACATAATTAAATTCTCTGTATCCATTTTAAAGACAAAGGGCCAGATTTGCAAGGCCATAGCGCCTCTTAGCGCCGCACTAGAGTCTTTTTTTTTTTATGCTAATGTGGCGCTAAGGAGGCCATTCTCCTACACCATATTTACAAAGTGGCGCAATGCTGTGTTGCACAACTTTTTAGTAAATGTTTACCTTTCAGTTTCTAAGGCAAGTATTGCAAGACGGATTGTCAGGTGCATTCTACTTTGTTACAAAGTTAAACTCAAACTGCATGCTATCCCTAGGGCACAGTTTATTTGTGAGAATCAAACCAAAGTGGCATTCCTATACAACATCCCATCTGTAATGGTGCCATTTGGTCTTTACTCTGACCCTGAATCCTTGCAGACAGGTCGCTTCCTCCTCACCACTGCTCCGGTAAGTGCTGCCATTGTTTTGGGCTTGTCTGGGCTTGTTTGCGCTTCTTGGCTTCTCCTCTCCCGGAAGGCCCCGCCCCTTCCCTCCTCCTCGGAGCTCTTCCCGCTCCTGACTCCTGCTGCCCCCACCACCCCGCACTCCCATTGGAGGATTCCCTCCCTCCTCCCAGCTGCCACTCCCTCCCACCTCCTCTCTTATGCCGGCCACAGCGTGGACGCGCCAAAGACAAGCCCGTCTGTGCCCGTCCGTGCCAAGACCGCGCCCAGCGCCAAAACCTGGCACCTTGACCCTACCAACTCCAACCACATCGCTTTCAAGGATGCCCCACGCAAACATTACCAACTGATCCGCACCACCAAAAGGACCCACTTCAAAAATTGCATCAACACCAAAGCTCACAACAGTAAAGAGCTCTTTGGCATCGTTAATGAGCTCGCCACCCCCAGGACCTGCTCCAACGAACCCCCGCCATCACAGGAGTTCTGCAACTCACTGGCAAACCACTTCCATTGAAAGATAGAAGAAATCCACAATAGCTTCAAACCCTAGACCCACCAGCTAACTACAAACACCCAAGAACCCAACGCTCCAAGAAACACCCACCTCCTCCACACCTGGACCCCCGTCAACATAGAGGACACCACCACCACCATGGCCCTTTTCCACTCCGGATCACCATCGGACCCCTGCCCACACCATATCTTCAATAAGGCAAACATCATCATCGCCTCCCACCTCTGCAAAACCATCAACAGCTCCTTCGAGTCAGCCACCTTCCCAGAAAGATGGAAGCACGCAGAAATCAACGCCCTGCTGAAGAAACCAAAGGCAGACCCAGACGTCCCCAAGAAATACTGGCCGATCTCCCTCCTCCCCTTCCCAGCCAAGGTCATCGAAAAAATCGTAAACAGCCACCTATCCCAGTTCCTGGAAGACAGCAAGGTACTTGACACCTCCCAATCCGGATTCCGCAGAAACCACAGCACCGAGACTGCACTCATTGCTGCCACAGACGACATTAGGACTGTGCTCGATGAAGGAGAAACAGCAGCACTCATCCTCCTGGACCTCTCCGCAGCTTTCAACACAGTAGGTCATCACACTCTCCGCACACGCCTCCACAACGCTGGAATCTGAGACAAGGCACTCGATTGGATCTTGTTATTTCTCTCCGGCAGAACCCAGAGAGTCCGCCTCCCACCGTTCCTGTCAGAAGCCTCCAGAATCATCTGTGGTGTTCCCCAAGGATCTTCGCTCAGCCCCACGTTCTTCAACGTTTACATGGCCCCCCTCGCCAACATCGCACGAACCCACCACATCAACATAGTTTCCTACTCACACGACACTCAGCTCATCCTCTCCCTCACAAAAGACCGTACAACTGCAAAGAACAACCTCCACAACGGACTTCACGCCATCGCCAGCTGGATGGAATCAAGCCACCTCAAGTTAAACACAGACAAGACAGAAATCCTCATCTTTGGCGCCAACCCCTCAACTTGGAATGACTACTGGTGGTCCACCTCCCTAGGAACCGCGCCCTCACTAACCACCCACGCACGCAACTTAGGCTTCATCTTGGACTCCACACTCAGCATGACTCAGCAGGTCAATGCCATCTCCTCTTCCTGCTACAACACTCTCCGCAAAACTTCCAGTGGATTCCCATCGAAACCAGGAAAACTGTCACCCACGACCTGGTCAGCAGCCGATTGGACTACGGAAACGCCCTATATGCAGGAATAACAACCAAACGCCTAACAAAGCTGCAAAGAATCCAGACGCATCTGCCTGCCTCATTCTGGACATCCCACGCCGTGACCACATTTCCCCCCACCTCAGAGACCTTCACTGGCTACCAGTATCAATGAGGATCACCTTCAAACTCCTCATCCACGCACACAAGGCCCTCCACGACACAGGCCCAGCCTACCTCAACGACAGACTCACCTTCCACACCCCCACCCGCAATCTTTGCTCTGCCAGCCTCGCCCTCGCCTCCATCCCCTGCATCCGCCGCACCACCGCCGGAGGAAGATCCTTCTCTCACCTAGCCGCCAGGACCTGGAACTCCCTACCGCTCCACCTTTGCCAGACCCAAGACCTCTTGACATTCAGGAAACGCCTCAAGACATGGCTCTACGACCAGTAGCTCCCTCTCCCCTGCCCCCCGTGCCTTGAGACCCTAACGGGTGATTAGTGCGCTCTATAAATCCTTTGATTGATTTACTTCATATTTTCACTAAACAACATTGTGTGGCGATTCACAACTGCCAATAAGTGCAGGTGTGTCAAATAGTACTAAAATCCTTATTTTATGCATGTCCTTTATCATCTCGCAGGATGACTACCTGATATAGATTTTGAATTTCAGTCCATGCACAGCACATGATCCCGAGCAGTACAAACAGAAAGCATTACCTGAACAATTTCTGTGCAGCTTGTATATTCAGATGCGTCTTACTAACCTCCTCAGAAGTGAGGTAGGACACAGTTGGGTGTAGTAAATTTACAGTCTCTCATTTGCGTCAGGCACTGCAATATTATATTATATTTTTTATATATATATATATATATATATATATATATATATATATATATATATATATATATATATATGTATGTTCTTATTTACTCTTCCGAAACACAGTCTGAGGTGAAGCGTGCCTGTGTCTATGTGCACTGTGGATTCTGGGGGAAATATCATGAGCCACCGCAAATCTAAAAAATCTTTCTTCAAAGAAAAACAAGTAGTAATATTTGCAGCACAACACCAGGTGGCAAGAGTGAGTAGAGCATGTGAGTATAAGCACCACAAGCTGTTAACCAATTGTTACATGTAAGTAATGTTTCCCTTGGTACATGTCTTGTCTTTCTTTGATTTTATGTGAGTATATCTCTGGAAATCGTGACTCTTTCAATTTACTAAAATATTAATTAAACAACTAAGTACCACTACCACAATTTAAAACTATGGTTTTAATGATTAAATAAAGCATTTGTTGAGGATTCAGTATCTACTACCTTTAATTCTGATAGATAGATGTACAATTAATTCCATTGTCTTTCTTTTTAAACGTTTAATATTGACTAATGCGAAACATGATAAAACATATCTCCATCCGTAAAGTGTTACCATTGTAAGAAGTATCAGCTAAGGGTGTGTCTTGGGATCACTTCTATCTTTATTGTACTGTATCACCTAGCACATATTAATCTCTGCAACCAAATATAAAATAAAAATAGAGGTCACGGCTCAAAAACCTAAAACAAATCGCTACTTACTAAGGTCTGTCCTTGCTTTCAGATATTAACATATGCTAGGACACAATAAAGACATATAAATGAATGAATGAACGAAGAGATACTTCTAGAGTGCAACTGTTGCTTCAGAAGAAGTGTCCTGGCTCTTGTGTGGGTCAGGTCAGATCAAACGTTTACAGCTCGCCAAACAGGACTGTTTTTAACTGTGCCTGGAACAGGGTTTCACTGGGCATAGTACGAAGGAAAGGTGGGAGAGCGTTCCGGAGACTGGGAGCCAGAACCGAGAAAGATCCTACTCCTGACCTGGCTTTGCGGAATCTGGGAATGCACAGAAGGTTATGGCTGGAGAAGTGAAGTATTCTTATGGGGAAGTAGTGCTTGAGCCTGTCTTGGGCGTAACTGGGGCCCTTCTGGTGGAGTGCTCCATGGGTGAAGAGTTCTAGAGTTGATCGGTAGCCAGGGTAGATCTTTAAGCTCTAGTCGGATGGACTCTTGCTTGGGGATGTTCAGAATAAGCCTAGCCAGGGCATTTTGTACTCGCTGCAAAAGAGACAACAGATTCTGGGTGGCACCAAGATAGAGTACGTTGGCATAATCTAGTCTAAAGATGATAAGAGCATGAACAATCCTTTTCCAAGTGTCAAGGGGCAGGTTCTTGAGGGGTTTTCTTAAGGGATTTTAGCAGACAAAGCAGGTGCCTGCAGGAGCCTTGACGTGGGATCTAAAGGAGAGGGCAGAGTCCATTCATAACCTTCAGGTTCCTGACAGCTGTGGAGGGTGAGGGAGCGGGCCCTAAGTCAGAAGGCCAGAGGCACAATGTGCGTAGCAGGGAAGATGGCCCAAACATCAAAATCTCTGCTTTGTCAGAATTGAGTTGTAAGCGGCAGTCATGCATCCATTGAGAGATGAAGGCAAGACAGCCCTGAAAGTTCCCTATTATAATGCCATTGAGCTGGTGAAAGGATAGCATAAGTTAAGTATCGGCTGCATAAGAGGCGATGTTCATACCCCAACTTTGTGCAACTAAGGCTAATGGAATCAGATAGATGTTAAAAAGAGTTGGGCTTAGTAGGGAACCCTGAGGGACACCACAGGTTATGGCCCTGGACTGGGAAGTAAAAGGGAAAAGGAAGACTGCCTGTTGTCTCTCAGGTAAGGGGGAGCAAAGCCATTTCAGAGTGAGGCCCGTGAAGCCTACCTGCTCCAACCTTTGTGAAAGGACCTTGTGTGACAGTATTGAAGGCAGCGGAAAGATCTAATAGGATGACTCAGCCTTCTGCCCTGCATTAAGGTTACCTTTCATGTATTCAGTGACTCCAAGAAGGGCTAGTTGCTAAGACCAGCACGGAAGCCCGACTGGGTGGGATGTAGAATTTTGTTTGGTTCCACAAAGCTGGTGATCTAATGGTACCCCAGGGCTTCAAGCATTTTGCCGAGATGGGAAAGGAGAGAGATGGGCCTGTAATTGCTCAGGGTGTGTGGTTCGGAATTTGCTTTTTTTAAGCATAGGAATTACCAGAAGCTTCTTCCAACTAAAAGGCATCTCACCACTTTTGAAAGACAGGTTAGAGAGGGCATTTATTTGTGAATTTATGACTAAGGACCCCTTGGCAAGCAGAAAGGGGGGAGTGGGGATTGTGGGGTGAACCAGATATGATTTTATGGGTCATTTGTTCCAAGTCAACTAATGGAATAGGGGTTGAACCTTTTGAGCCGCGCCACTGTTTTAAATGGAGAGGTGGTGAGGGTTGGCTCAGGGATAGGGTAGTCGGACTGCATGTTAAACTTGGAATAGATTTTTTTCTACGGAAAAATAGAGAAAGGTCCTCTGCCAGCGACAGGGAGGCAGGCACACTTTGTGTGCGGGCTATTGGCTACAGCGACGAGTTGGCAATTTTAAAAATCGTTCTGGGGGCATTGTCAGCAGCAACAATTTGCAAAGAAAAGAAAGCGATTTTAGCTTGTTTTATATTTCTCCAGAACTTTTTGAGGCCAGTGCTATAAGACCACTTGTCCTCAGTCATAGTTCGTATGCCACTTCCTTTCCAATTGTTTGCATTTGAGTTTTTCTGCCTGGAGGCTGTTTGGGAACCCGTTAGCGGAAGGTGCAGAACGCTGACTGGAAAAAGATTTGGGGGGAGCCAGAATATCAAGGCCTAATGCTAAGGAGTTGTTGAAGGAACTGACTGCTACTCCCATGCCTTCCGAGGTTACCACCTCTGTCTGAGATAGTGTATGATGAATATTCCGCCGGGATCTGGAGATGTTCAAGGATTTAGTAGTGCCCAATCGGGTAGAAGGAAGAGAATTGTGGAAGGGCACTAGGAAGTGATCTGACCAGACTAGTGGAAGAGGGGAGCTGACAGTGGGGGAAGGTGAGGTTAGAAGAATAGATATTAACAGTTAGATATTATTAGTAAACTGCATTTTTTTGTCCACATGAATAATGAAGACATACAACCAGATGGCTACAAAGACTACCCCCTACACATTACAACAGTGTTTTAGATGTAGGGGTAGTCCAAGAGACCTAGTCATTACCGTCACTGTACACAGTTTAGTGATTACAATAGATAATTTCATGAGTAGGAGTGCAGCGATTATGAAAATACTGAGACATTAATCAGTGTATCTGTATACCCAGTGGTTGCTCCTATGAGGCGTCTTCCCCATTGGATGGGTAATAATTTGTGTATGTACTTCATCGGACACAGAAGCAGAATAAATACATAAAACTGTAGTTGCATGATAGAAATATAGCTCAAAGAAGAGCAAATCCATACTCATTCCTGTTAAAAAAAACACACCACGAAGCATTTACATTATATACCTTAAGCAACTGAATTGACTGGGGCTAGCACACGCCTATAATATTAAACAAAAATAATCACCGCCATTGTGAAACGAGGAGAATTTACTATTCAAGTTAACAGCAGGAGAAACATAAATGGCACTTTAGCATGACATTAATGGGTCGAAATTCCATCCCTCTTAAATGAGAGACAAAAACACCGTTGATGCAGTTTGCATGTTTTTCAGTGACTTCTCTTTTTATTTGTAAGACCTACACTTGTTCTATCCTTCTCTAAAATGGTTACCTGCTAGTAAGAACGGCTAGTGCCACAAAAGGGCTGGGCCTGCTCCTGCGCGTTTGGAGGAATGGCTACAGACTAGTCTCCTGATGTAATCCCTATACTTCTTGTACTGCTGATGGACGTGCTTGGCAGGGGGCAGGAGTCCCAAGGGTGCAGTGGCCTGACTGGCCTTAAATTACTGAGAGCCGATTTAGCTTTCTCCCCAAACAATCTGGAGCTATAAAGGGCATGTTCATAAGGTATGCCTGGACATTGTCTGAAAGCCCTGTTGATCAGGTCCAGGTATGCCTTCTAAGCACTAGACTGGTGCCTTGCAATCATCTGTTGTTTGAAACAGCAAGACCTTAAGGTTTTCCAGGACTGCTGACAAGATCTCACTGGCCATGTCCCATAAAGCATGGGTGTACCTGCCCAGAAGGCACACAGTGTTTGAGGAGCTCAAAACTAAACTAGCCAAAGAGGACATTGTCTTTCTGAAGGCATTAGTATGTTCTACTCTCTATCCAGAGGGTAGGCCTGGAAGGCATGAGCAGTGACTTGTCGACACCTGTATTACCAGACTTTGAGGCGTAGGATTCCTTGTCAGAACAATGGGGTCACAAGGAGCCTATATCGCCTGGCAACAAGTCAATAAAATGGAGTGCAGGCAGTTTGACAAGTGGCTATAATTTGTCTACAGACGAGGCATGTCCAATATGGCGCCCATGTGAGACTGTCCTCTTTGAGCTCCGCTGCACAGATGCTGCATTGGGGCAGACGGTGGGGCCCCCAGGGTCCCCACAGTGACTGTAGCCATGTCCAAAGTTGCCCCTAACCATCAGGGGAGAGGCTTGACCCTGTTCTGCCTGGAGAACCCACCCTATAAACTGCCAGGAGCCGCGATGATCGGGCAGCCATGTGGCTAAGATGGTGGCCGCGGCTGAGCCTTGCGACAGGCTGTGTGTCAGGGACCTGCAGTCTGCATCAGCCTCTACGGAGAGTGGCACCTGATCAGGCGAATGAGTGAGACCTGACTGCCACTCCTCAGACAGAGGGGGCTCTGCATTGCTTGTCGGCCTCGCGACGGAGCTGGACGGGAGCCGTACCCTGGTGCTGCATGCCAATCGCTGACGGAGGATCGTGCTCCTTCCTAGGCCCTACAACTTCCCTGCCTAGCGCGGCCCAAGACACGTCACGGAGTGGACCCCTGCTGCTCTCCATCGCCCTCCCTGTTGGTTAACTGTGCTAGTGGGGTAAAGGACTGCCGAACTTTGGGCCATATTTATACTTTTCGACGCACAACTGCGCCAACGCAGTTGTGCGTCAAAAAATTTAACGCCGGCTAACGCCATTCTGAACCGCCATGCGGGCGCCGTATTTATTCAATGACGTTAGCCGGCGGAGCTGCCTGGTGTGCGTGAAAAAAAATGACTTACACCAGGCAGCACCGGCGTAGGGGAAAATGGAGCTTGGGCGTCAAAAAATGGGGCAAGTCAGGCTGAGGCAAAATTTTCGCCTCAACCCGATTTGCGCCATTTTTTTTTACTCCCAACCCCCATTGAAATGACTCCTGTCTTAGCAAAGACAGGAGTCATGCCCACTTGCCCAATGGCCATGCCCAGGGGACTTGTGTCCCCTGGGCATGGTCATTGGGCATAGTGGCATGTAGGGGGGCACAAATCAGGCCCCCCCTATGCCACAAAAAAAAAAATACTTACCAGCACTTACCTTAATGTCCCAGGGGTGGGTCCCTCCATCCTTGGGCGTCCTCCTGGGGTGGGCAAGGGTGGCAGGGGGTGTCCCTGGGGGCTTGGGAGGGCACCTCTGGGCTCCTTCCGAGCCCACAGGTCCCTTAACGCCTGCCCTGACCAGGCGCTAAAAAATGATGCAAAAGCGGCTGGACGGCATTTTTTTTGACCCGCCCACTCCCGGGCGTCATTTTTGCCCGGGAGTATAAATACGGTGCACATGCCTCTGAGTCATTTTTTAGACGGGAAGGCCTACCTTGCATATCATTAACGCAAGGAAGGTGTCCACGCTAAAAAATGACGTAAACTCCATGAACTTTGGCGCTAGATGCGTCTAACCCCAAAGTATAAATATGGAGTTAGTTTTGCATCGAATTTGCGTAAAAAAAACCGCTGCAAATCCGGCGCAAACAGAGTATAAATATGGCCCTTTGAGACTACAACGGCTTTACTGTGGACTCATGAGGCTAAAGGTGTGGTGGTTCTGGTGCAGCTCCCTGGTGGCCCAAGTCATCACACCTGAGCAGTCCCCACCCAGCAAGTGTCCTTCTCCTGTGGCCTGTGCCCTCATGAGTAAACTTTGCTTTCCCCTGGATACTCCGTGAGCACCAGGGACAGCCCTAAGGGCTTGGGCATTACAAGGATACTTTTAAGGGTGGAGCAGAAACTAACAAGCTGCAGTGTGTACTCTGTGGGTTCCTCCAGGGACACCCTACAGTGAATAGGGGCCTCATGTTTATTTGCCTGCACATAACGTGCAACTCTTCTTGTCTATCCTGCACAGCTTGGGGCCAATTTGAATTCTGTTTCTTTGGCCTCCCAGCGCATGCCACACTCTGCCAATGGAAGCCTTTGCTCTGTGTTCCTGTGGGCAGCTGGGCACTCAATGCAACGCTGCCTACAGCTACCATCGGACCTTGTACACCACTATATTCATGCCCACACGCTCCCGCTGCAGATGACCTTTTGTGAGCAGCAGAGATGGCTGCAACAAGCTCCCAAAGTGAAGACGCACCGGTTACAAAGGTATTCCTGGAGAACCTCTTTAGGACCCTCAAGGACGACATTGTGCCACTCAAGCAACACATTGCTGCGGACGTGAAGGTTATCAGACGAGACCTCAGCAAGCTGGGTCCAGGAGTCGACTCGCTGGAGCAAACCACCGACTCCCATGAGGAAGAACAGGATGGGCACTGCCGGGAACTTATTGAGCTGCAGGATAAGACCTCGAGCTTCACTCCCAGCTAGAAGATCTTGAAAACAAATCTAGGCGCTCCGAAATTCTGCATTAGAGGAGTTCCATTGCAAGCTGAATCTGGGAAGTTGGAGGGCTATATCACTCACATGTTTCATCATGTGGCCCCGGAACTTGCAGACCAGACGATTATTCTTGATCATTCCCGCAGGGTGGGCCACCCCACCTGTTCCCCAGGACAAGATATCCTCATCTGTCTTCTCTATAATAGCCAGAAGGAAGCCATTATTCGCTGGTACACGTAAGGGTAGCCATGCACTCTACAAGTGTAAAAATGAATGTATAAATGTAAGCTGTACGGGTTAGGAACGCCATTGACTTTTAAGGCACTAAAGTCTGGCTCTATCTGGATCTTTCCCCAATAGCACTACAGCGTTGTAGATCTCTTTGACCTCTGACTGACTTTCTTCACGATAAAGGGATCAAATACAAATGGGGACCCCGCTTCAGGCTCCAATTTTTCTGGGACAATGAGACAAGGAACATGTGGACCTTAAATGAGGCCCCTGCCCTATTGGATATCTTCGCTCTCCAAGGGGAACATCCACTCCATTGCCATCACAACACCCCACATCCCCTCCTATAGGGATGCCCCGATCTACCTGCCCAACGAAGAAGCCGGTTTGTAAACCTTCAGAGAAGGAAAGCTGAAAGGAACAGGCAGCATTTGTTATGCCAGCTACGACAGCGCATCAGACCCCAACAGCAATCCCTGACTTTCTGGGAGTTCTGCAGATGTCTACATGCTGATGAGATGGCAGGCGATGGCCCCACCTTCTTTTTTGAGGCCCACAGCTCCTACTGCTCGACACCTGCAACGGCTCAGGGACCGGTTCCGCCACCTCTTTTGTTGTAAATTCTTGTTGGCGGAGCTCTCTTGCTACAACGAACTACAGGACTGCCTGTTTGTTGCCAATGACATGGACCCTCAGGTTGTGCTTTACCAGGGTCCCAGGCGGAGAACCCACATGTTGTGCTGTTTACTGTTATTTACCTCCCCCCCCCCCCCCCCCCCACCTGACATCGTACACCTTTACACATACCCCTCGGGCACCACACTGCAGACAAGCCTCCGGGGGATATATGCTTGATGTTTAGCCCCTTTTGACCGCTACAGCTCACTAATACTTGCTTATCTATGTTTAGTATACTTAGCTTGAATGTTTGGGGTCTCAATGCCCCAGCGAAAATGCCTTGTGCTTCTGTCTGTTTTTAAGGATGCTAAGTTCGATATTTGCCTTCAAGAAACCCATTAACTTAAAGATGACTGACGGCACCTGCGGGGCAGGGTGGCAATCCTTTTCACTACACATTGTTCATGGAGGGTAACACAATCACATACAGAACTGCCTGGCAGGCTTTTTTCACTGCGAATAGACCTACAGTCACAAGTTTATGCTGGCTAACCTCTATGCCCCTAATGACTATCAAGAAGCCTTTTTTTTTTTAATTATTTTTTTTAAGGATGGGGCAACCCCAGACGCAGACATTGATGTTTGGGGGGACTTTAATATAGTGCCTGACGCCCAGCTGGATTGATCCACTCAGAGGGTGGGACAAACTGGCAGCCTCTCCTCCGCCTGCAGACAGTGTTAACTGACGTAGGACTAGTAGCCGTGTGGCAACAGACGTCCGATTGTGAAGGACTATACCTTTTTTTCTGCTGCCCACTACACTTATGGCAGAATCAACCCCTTCCTTACGTCCCCATGTATCACTACCACAACTGCTGCAGTAGCTCTTGGGGTGGCCGCCCTCTCGGACTACCCTCCCATCACTATCCGGTATGCCTTTCCTATCTCCACCCCCCCATGCATGGCACCTCAACTGCAAGCTTCTTACCTATGAAAAGTCAGTCACTGATATCATGGCCATTATCAACTCATTCTTAGTCACCAATGACACTCTTGACACACCTATAGTCTTACTGTGGGACACACTGGTGGTGGTGGTGGTGGTGGTGGTGGTAGTACGGGGCCAGTTTATTGCAATAGCTGCTCACCTAAATAGAGCTAGACATGATACCCATGCTCAGTTGGAGACCAGCATAAGGGACCTAGGGGAGTCATACAAACTGGTTTGTTTGCAGTATTGCACCAACTTACGGCAGCTCTCAAACAACTCAAGGTGGGAGGTTACTAGCTCACGGTCTTCACTCTCAAGCTGTTCAGCAAAGGGTAGAATAGCTCATGGGTCCTGACAGTAGCACAAAACTCCAAGATGGGCTAATCGTAAAGGAGTATGAACGCTTTTACGCAGTCCTCTATAAGACAGAGGAGCTGAACTCGAAGAATGCGGAATCCTATCTGGCACAGGCCCCCCTGGCCTGCATTCCCTAGGGAGAGGCGTCCAAATAAGATGGAGGTACCTAGTTTCTCCTACTGAACTCATGACCATACAGTGTCTACAGCCAGGCAAGGCTCCTGGGCACAATGGCTATACTTCAAACTTCTATAAAACCTTTGCCCATTATTAGCTCCCATATTGGTGCGCTTATACAACTCCTTTAGTTCCACAGATACCATGCAACTTGCAGCAGTAACAGTATTTCCACAGCCCAGCAAAGAATCTGGCAGTGCTCCTTCTATCGTCCTATTCCTTATTTAACATGGATGGCAACATCTTCACTGGAGTTTTAGCCCATCATATTGCACCCTATATGCAAGGCCTAGTGGACCCTGAGCAGACCGGTTTATACCTGAAAGAGACTGTAGCAATAGCACAAAGCGCATTCATCATCTTTTCAATAAGGTGCAGAACTCCCATATTCTGGCCCTTCTCCTCTCCGCAGATACGGAGAAGGCCTTTGATGAGGTCCATTGGCCGTACCTGTGCATGGTGTTGGAGAGGTCTGGATTTGGTCCACGGTTCCAACAGTGGATCCAATGTAGGTATACATCTCCTAAAGCGATGGTGAGAGTTACTGGGCTCCTGTCACAGCCTTTCAAAATCTCCAAAGGCACTCGCCAGGGCTGCCCTTTATCACCACTAATCTTCACTTTTTGAACAAATATGTGTCAACCGGGATATCACGGGCACACCCATGGGAGGCAGGGAACATAAGACAGCATTGTATGCTGATTACGTCCTACTGAGCTTTGAATCCACACACCTCCTTGCCTGCGGTGATGGGCATTCCTCATCTACTAACACTACTATCAGGCAGCGCAGCCGAGTTACGTGGCGGAGAGGTCTAGACCTAGTACCGGAAAACACTGGTGTTTCATAGACCAGGCGGTGGCTGACATCCATGTATGGAAGGTACCATGGCTTTCAAAAACATCACCGATCAGTGAGAGTTTATATTTCACTGGTACTCTGATCTAGAATGGGAGTCCGGGACAGAGTGCTAGTCAAACAGAAACTGTCTACCCCCATTTTACCGCAGACACCTATTAGAGAGAACCCAAATTCCTCCACACTTTCCGCAGCTCCATGTTCACACAGTGGCAGGAAGCCAACTGCAAGAGGGTAGGTGACTTATTTGACATGGATGGCCTCATGGACTCTGCTCAAATTCAAAACGAGTATGGTCTCCTCCCACTGCCTACTGGCAAACCGACACTGTGTCTCACACCATCTGGTCTGCTCCTGTGCTGATAAACCACTTACAACCTTTTGAAAATGGCTTCTCACCCGTTCCTCCAACAAATACCTCCTGTCTGACATTAACACACACATGCGCATCAACGCTACTGGGGACTGAGAATCACAACCTTTCTTGTAGATGCAATAATACAATTCTAGGTAACAGTGGGGCAGGGGAGGGAAGGGTGGATACTTCAGATTTGATATTAGGAGTTATGTTTATTTCCATCGTTCTATGAAACGTGCCAAATGTGGATGAGCGTGGTGGCTCATCTACCAATTCCAGGGACGTGGAGAAATCACCACCATGAGCTAAAAGATGTTGGGCATGCTCGTCGGAAATTACCCTGGCAATGACAGGCTCAACCATGTATTGCTTTATTTTGCTCCGACATATGAAATGATTGTGTTAATTTTTTCTTCATTCTTCTGTATTCCAAACTAATAAAACAGTTTTAAAAAAATAGGGCACTAGTATTGTTTCCTATTATAATTGTCAGTTCACATTAGAAATAGAGTATACTCATCTCTGACAAGATGGAGTTAGACACCGCTAGACTATCAATTTACACACATTGTTACCTGAGAATATTTGCAAATCAAGGAAGTATTTAATCCTCTGCTAACGTTCTGCGCTCTAAATGAATTTTCAAACTTTGCATATTTGCAGAAAGTCTCCTCATTAGCTTCATACTTAAATCAGAAGCAATATATTTGGGCATATTGAAGCCTTTGCATTTTCTAGTGCCCTGTCTCCTTTACATTATAATAAGGGATCACTGATGTCAGTCACTAAAACCTCTTTGCACCAAAGTAGAAATATTGCACTTTTTACAAGAGACATATACGGGCAGGCTCGCAAATACCCAGGGCTACTATCAGGACTAGTATATCTAGCACAAGACATCATATTCAACAGTACAGACACTTCAAATAATGTGCTAAATGATTTTGTTTCTCCCTGAATATCTGCTGATGTCCAGTGTCCTATAATGAAGTGATTCATGTATCTTCTTAGGACCGTGAGCTGGTATTTAAACAAGAGGCTAATGTCAGATGATCTCTGCTGTCCTGCCCTACTGACCGAGGTCTTTGAAATGAGCTCTACGTTTATAATCATAAATCTTGGTGTCTGTGGACAATATGTATTCATTGCTTTGAGGAATGTGGCTAACATGAGCCTAACTCCCCCCGTGCCGATGGCAAAACCCTTTCTAGTAGACGTGATTCAAAAGTCTCTTGTACTCGATGCAAATGGATCACACAAATACATCTCAGGGCCCGATTACGAGTGCCCGGGGGGGGGGGAATATGGAATTTATCACACCTATTAAAATCCGATAACCCCTTGGTATTGAATTTATCAGGTGCGATAAATTCTACCTATTGCCAGTATTCTTCCTTTAATGGGGAAAACATGCTAATAGTGGTGCTTATTCCACCAATATCCTTATGTTCCGGTAATTTCCAGAACATTTTTCTTGTTAAATTCCAACAGGTTTGGCCTTTTCAGGTTTATTGGGGAATACGGAATCTATTATGCCTGCTAAACATCAAATGGGATAAAGTTAGAGCAACTATGAAACCTGACCCTTGTGCAGACAAGGGTTAGAAATGTGGTTGAAATTTTCTGACCAAGTCATAATCTGGTCCTTAGTGTGCTCTTCTGAAGATATGGTGGTTTGTTGAAGTAGATCAAACTTGTACTTTGAAAAATACATATACAATATAAAGTTAACTGATGGAAAACGTCAGTGAATCAATCTAAGACATAAACAGCTACTTAACAACTCAAAAATAGACAAACAGAACGTGTTGTTCTGTGCTTTGGTAACAAACATCTTAATTCTGAATACACTGTCTACTGAAACTAGTAGTATAATGCATAACAACATTTCTGTATCCCTCCACTGCACTCACCGAGGTACATTGTTTATGCAGGATTGCTCCCGTGCTGGACGCCTTTTGCTTAGTACAAAGGTCGGACGTTTCTGTAAAGCAATCAAAAAAGCAGTTCCTATAGTCAATACTAGATAGCCAGTACTGTATTTTTTTAAGCAATCTCTTTTCTAAGGCTGTTTTGTAAGCTAATAAATATGCATTGTGTTCTTCCCCAATGGCAGTGGAAGGCCTCTGCGAGGGAATCAGCTCCGGGCTGGTGGATGTGGCCGTCTGGGTTGGCACCTGTTCAGATTACCCACGAGGAGATGCCTCCACCGGATGGAATTCAGTCTCGCGCATAATCATTGAAGAACTTCCAAAGTGAAAAAAGTTCAAGATAGAAGAATAACGCTGTGTTTTTTGAAGAAAAAAAGAGAAAATACATTCCCGTGATAAATGTTACATATTTCTAGCATTGTCATTACGTAAATATTACAATAAAGTGCTATCGTAGTAGCTAGAGTGTCTTGTTTACATACTGCATACTATAGTAGTGTAAAGATACATATAGTGACTAGTTTCACACTTATTAGAAACTTTACTGTCCACAGAATCAGAGATGGAAAATGTCACAAGCATCGGAAATGCAGTGTTGCATTAGGTCTTTGTATAGAATGTGCCACAGGACCCTAGGCTGGATTAACTAGGGCTGAATTTACCGAGGACGATATATTTTGTTTTTACATAGACATAGAACCGAGGCGTGGCGAACACATATTCATATACAAATAGTGTTTAGTTATTTTGTTTTATTGATGTCAAAAATCTTTGAGGCTAAATAAATCAATTGGTGCTGTTTTCAAAAAGTTGTAGTTAATGAACATTTTCGCTCCAATTTGTTTTTTTTACAATAAATAAAACGTTTTTAATAAGAAGTAAATGAGTCACTTAATATTCATGTTGCCCATAAGCCCAGTTTTTACAAAATAATTCAGAAAGTGTAAATTTCAAGATCACAAAACACAAACAAGAGTATCTAGGGAGAGTATTAATTGTGAAAAAAGGCACAGGAGGTTCTTGTAGACTTGGTTAAAGGAGTGTGGTCGTTTGTTTTTAGGAACACGAGACAGCCTCCTGCAATAACTACAGCCTGCTCAGTGTCCAAGGCAGTAAACTCACATTGCCAACTAGTTTTCGTAATCGTTGCACAGCGCATTCAAATAAATAAAGATAAACCCTGCCCACAGCAGGGTGGTATGAAGGACGGGTCTACCCCGTGGTATATTCCATCTGCACTCAGTGTTATGGAAGTAAGTGTTCGGAATGCAAGATGATGGGGCCTCACCATGGAGTCTACCGGGGCAGGTCTTTGGGGCCAGGAAAGCAGCGCTGTTACTGTCCGGAGACCGTTAAACTGGCCTTGTTACATGTGTAGCACGCACAACAGCTGCGTCATTTAAAATGCATTTAAGATGTATGTTACACATCTTGGTACATTCTCGGTGAAGCCTAGCGAAAAACGTTATATAAGAAACAAGCTCCATGATTATGAAGACCGCACGCACTGCAAGGGATATCAGTTTACCGCATATTTATTTTATCCATCGCGGCAACTGCAAAAGAAGCCCCACAGGTTTCCACACGGAAGGCCTTTGTCAAGTGGCAAACATCGTTTGTGCCGAACCGCGGCGGGCTTGTTTTGCAGTTGCCACGATGGATTAAATAAATATGCAGTAAACTGATATCCCTTGCAGTGCGTGCGGTCTTCATAATTGTGAAGTTTGTTTCTGGTAATTATGGGCCCTCACACCCAAGCACTATTGTCTGGGCTCGAAGCGTGTGAGTAATGAAGGGGAGCGCACTGATACTAAATAAATAAAAATATAAATAAATATATATATATATATATATATATATATATATATATATATATATATATATATATATATATATATATATATATATTAAATATTGGGTGTTGGGAGGAGGACTGTGTTCCTTTAAATAGTCACTTGACAGCCTATCACGTGATGACCCAGTTAAAGGCTTCTTGCCGAAAAACATAGGTCAGTTTGTCTGTAGTACTTTGTACCTTTGCGAGGAGACTTTTTTTATTTTCTATTTTAAAAAAAGCACTCAGCTCGGCCCAGTTTGTGCAGTCTCCCGGTTCTGCCAGAGCAAAAAACATGGATGGATGACTGGGGCAGGCGATCTCGGAAGGAAGAAAATATATAGTGAAGCTGTCAATTAAATACGTTGTTTTTAGTTGCAACATGGAAGTCCTATATTTCATGCTGCTGTTAATTTTTTTTAGTTGCTTTCAAATCAATGTGAAAAGAAGAGCTCATGAGACAAAAGGCTGTTTGCTACAAAATAACTATGCGAAGATTTCCTCCAGTAGTTCAGGTGTGAAGGTTTGATAACCCAGAAATGTAAGATATCAACCTAAAATTATGCTGCATTTTTTTTTAAAACAAAATATTTAAAAAAAAACCTGTACATACTTAAAAAAAAAAAAAAAAAAGTAAAAAAATGTATAATTCAGATTTTACAAAAAACGTAACAGCATAGCACAGAGAACTGTGACACAGTCATCAGTATTCAAATTCTCTCCGTCTCTCACATCAACATTAACTAGTCAAACAAAAATGGCATACATATCTGTGGCAAATAATCGTAGTTTTATAGCAAAAACTATTTACAAAGCGTAGTGGAATTACATGAGGCAAAGGCCAAAAAAGACCCTTCTGAGTTCAGGTCTGTAATTGAAGATTACCCAGACAAGTATAACAATATACCTGAAAAGGTGAGCCACTAGAATACTCAAGCAGCAAATGAACCTCTTCACTATTAATTACCATCTCCCACTAGTCCACTTCTAGCCCAGAGCATTTTTTTTTTTTTAAATAAAAGCTGCAACATTCCACAATGTAAATAAATGTTGTCATTTTTTGTTCTACGGTCAACAACCATCACCCGCCCCTTCCTCTTTGCTCATGTAACTTAAATTGCATGTTTTCCAAGTTATCAGACTTCGGCGGTCTTCTTGAGAGACTGCCGAAGACGCTATGGCCAGCATACCACCAGTGCTGACGGTATTCTGTCCGCCCTATTAGGAGTTTCACCACTACATTGACACTGGCTCATAGTCAAGCCGGCGGCAATGTTGTGGTACACTGGGTGCGACAGCACCCATCGCGCATTTCACTGCCCGTAATTCGGGCAGTGAAATGTGCGACGGAGCTGTCCTTGGGGACCCCCGATACCCATTTTCCACCAGCCTTTGCCTGGAAGTGAGACCGCCATGCAAAGGCTGGTGGAAAGAAAACTCGTAATCCGGCGGTTTGCGACCGCCAGGCTGTCGACAGGCAGCAACCTGGTGGTGCCGGCGTTCAGACCGTGGCCCATCTGCCACGGTCATAATAGGGCGGTCGGAATGCCCTCTCTGCAGGGGTCCGACCGCCACACTCGGAATGAGGGCCTAGATCCCTACAAAGAAGATTCCAGGACTCAGGCCCTAAAACCTCTCTGGTCCACTAGAAGGAACCTTGCTCGTTTTCTGAGAACAGCAACTATTAGCCAAGTCAAAAGCCTTGGATACTGGTTAAAAGCTGACCTGAGTCTGGAACACTGAGTACTTAGGTGTCCAACATCGACAGCAAGAAAGAGGTTCTACCTTTAAATATATTAGGGGTGCGTTTTAGGTCAGCTCAAAACTTAAAAGAACTAGGCCCAAATGAGAAGAATATGCCTTGCACACCTGCACCTGCATGTAGAAAATCAAAATGCGTTTCTATGATCAACTGAAGTGAACTTAAGTGGCCTTTACCTGCTTTAAAACATGACACATTTGGGACATGTGTTCACATGGCTGTCCCCTTATGTTCTGAACTTAAACCAGAGTAATTCAGTTCAATTATGAACCACCTATTCCCATGTGAGGTCATTTCTGTTGCAGCAACAACACCTGGACCACTTCCCTGAGTACCATTACTGTGTTGTTTCCTGTATCGAAAACATAAGAGCTACGGCTTTAACTATTAATGTTCTGCTTTTCTACTACCCGCGAGTTGTTACCTTCTAGCGCCTCTGGCACCTAGAGGGCATTCACTTTTCTGTAAATACTAAATAAATCCTTTCACTGTCTCCTAACTACAAGGGGCATTTACGAGACACAGGTTTCCAAAGATGAGGTTTGAAGGGCTGCATACTATGGTGCAGAACATGGATTACCACTGGCTCGCTACTTGGCTAACCACGGCCAGTCCAAGTTGATAGTTTTTCTTTTTGCAAAAAATGTTTAGTTGCTTGCCTTAAGGTATAATAATTTTACTCTCACCACCCCTGCAAAGCCACGGTTTAACAGACTGTGAGGTTTTGAACCAGCATACAGACAAGGCAGCAAAGGCACTTCTGAGAGAGAAGTACTGTTTCTGTAAGGGCTAACATACGATGCCTGAATGCTTCAAATAATCAATAGAAACAATTAAAACAACTCACCAAAAAAATCTCACACGTTCATGCCGTCACATCTTTCAACTACAAAATGGCTAGGATTCACTGCACTTTCTTTTTCTAACAGGAGACAGGACATGCATTCATTACAAAACAATTATAAAGGCGATTTCTCAAATGCAATCTTCAGAACAACAATAAGAAAAGTAAACAATTTAAATATCAGGAGTAACAGATGTGTGGTGTAACAGGTGTATGCATTCTCAGCTTCCAGAAGTAAATCTATGTGCAATGCCCACATTTACACTTGTAGCTAATTTTACAATTTCTGAATGTGAGGAATCTTTGGCAACTCGAAGTGCTGGGTCCTGAAATAATTCCTCACGTTATGTCGTCCTCCATAATAGCTACTCGAGGCAGCTGTTGACTCGCACTGGCAGCGGCGACCGGTAACCCAGGGTCTTATGACGGCATCCTTAGTTCAAGCCTTCTCTGCCCGCTATTTATTCTCCTTTTTAATCGCAAGCAAGAAATGCGAGACCTTCTCATACATGACAAAGGTAATGCAGCAGGCAGGAGTCACTCTAAGCACATTGGCAATGATTCCCTTGTAAAATCCGCCAACACCTTCTTTCCTTTGGAGAGGAAGAAACAGAAGAACACCTCAATATATATTAAAAAGCACCAAAAAGGCAATTCACAAAATACACAGAACTTTGCCTCAAAAGTCTGATCTTTCCAATACAACTTGTCAATTACGGTGTTAAGCCTTCTCGGTCTGATAGTTCGAGAGAGAGAAGCTGTTCTGGCACCAAAGGATAGAGCAGCTTTCTTGGGGACTTGGCTAATCTTAGTTGTTAAACTCGTTCCCATTGATACATCTGTAGGCGGCCCATCCGCGTGGAAGGACCAGAAACTGCGCGAGACAGAGCGTTTGTGACATTATCCTGCCAGCATCAGCGGGTCACACACAGCACCTCCCCTTCCACGCTCGCTCCTGGGATATTGCTGACAAGAGTACATCGACTGTAAGTAACCGAGTCAACATGGAGGTAAACGTATTGTCCTGCTTCCCTCCAGTCACAACCTTGTCCGGAGGTACCAGCTGAGATTGGGAAAGGGAGGAGGAGAGGACAAGGCTGCGCAGAACTCTGGACCACTATTGAAGTGAACCGCTTGGGCATTTAAAACCAAGTGAGGTGGCCCCTGAGGATGTGCACATCAAAGACAAGTTCAGGCTAGTGGACACGGACCAATCGCAAGTCTATGGTTAGATATGTAGGCATCATTTAAACTTTCTACTACATGAAGATTCAACCTTACTAAGCCTGGTTCACAGTATCTAACCAGGTAATCTTTAATAACTCATCGCCAGAGCCTGACGAAGTGAAAAAAATGAAAACGTTTTGCTATCACTTTTGCTCTCGTATTTAAACACTTTTTGGTTATATGCCCCAACCCTAGAAGATGTCAGCGGCATTTGACATTGTTCATGAGAACTCTTTTATTCTGTTCTTTGCACTTCGTGGCGACTACAGTGGAGGGACAGGAGCTACTTGTTGACTTCCTTCCTCACCAATAAAAGCAATCTATTCCTTTCTATCCTCAGCCAGCACACTTTCTTGAGTTATCCTTCAGGGTTCTGCTCATTCTCTCTCTGTTTAATTTGTAGGTAATTTCCCATTCTGCTTTTATCACTCCAAATATACATTCAGTTACTGTTCTGAGGAAGCGGTCACCCCGAAGATGTTCTCTCAATTCATCTTTGTCATTCTGAGGTCAGAGAACGGACGGGGCAATACTGGCTAAATCCCAACACAGATTGTCATTCCTGGTGGGGATCCCTTCTATGGCAGTCCTCTCTACGGCCCGCTGATGCCGGCGCCTGTCGCAAAACATCTCGGCCAATGAAAACCAGAGCAGTTACAATAGTCTCTTTACTTTATATAGACACACAAACGGTGTCAGCTACCCCTCCTGCACATTCCTCATGAGGAAAATATATCATCAGTTTCTATTGGAGGATGCTGTGATGCCGTGTGCTGAATATCAGTTGCTAATTCGCAGGTTATTACATCACAGTAAAATTTCGGGAGCACCTTTACAGTGCCTTTACTTTGCGGGCAGGGCTGTAAACATCACTTGTAATATCTATCCATCCATCCATCCATCCATCCATCCATAAGGCGTTCCCCAAAGTGAGAAAGAAATGGCACTCGAAGACTAGAAGAAAATCAGCACCTGTTTATTTCATCAGGCCACTCCGGACAGAACGTGTTTTGGCTGATCACCTCATTCATCTATTGGCTGCATAAAAAAGCCTTAATATTCTTTGAAGTGCTTTGCTTTGTCTACTGTTCAATCGATATTACCTAGTAGCAGTTGCCACTAGGTAGTTATAGTTAGGACCATGTTTCCATACAAAAAGCATTTTTTGACTTGCCTATATCTTTAGGGCCGTTTGATGAATCTTCACAAAATTTCCCCAAAAAAGTGTTGTGGTGATTCTTGTTGCACATGGAAAGTTTTGGAGTGATCTGCCAAGCAGGGACCGAGAAAAGGGAGGTGTCCATGTTAATTCCCATGGGACCTTTAGACAGGACTACAGAGCGGGTCGCTGGAATGCATTACACCAATTTGGCAGAAAGCTAGCTTTCGGTATGCAGATGGTGCTTTTACTTATTTGATGTAAATCTGTTCAGTAGTTTTTGAGAAATTTAAGGAAATCCAAATTTGTATATCTCTGGCTTAGGCAACTTTGTGATTATTTCGCAAATATTTCGTTGAAATTCACAAATGTAGGTGCAAAAAGAAGCACTGTAACTGTCTGACCGCAACCGGACTAGAAAGTTGCAGTTGCCATTTTGTTTTACTGGACATGGTCCCCAGGAGTGAAAATTCTAATTAAAAGTGGCATAAGGAGTCAGGGTGAAGGTACCCTGAACCCAGAGAGTGTGATATAGGTGTGTTTTAGGGGCAAACTACTCACAAAATATTGGCGAATGTGAAAAAGTTTGAAAGGAAATCCAGACTCATGCATATACCAATTCATTCACTCATACATGCACTCGGAGTCATTCGTCCTCTCACACACCCACTCAGACACTCATGCACCCAGCCAGACACACACCCACTTTCAGACCCACTCAAAACACTCACGCACCAACTCACAGATCCACTGACAGAGACAGGCCCTGTGGCCAAACTGCGCTGTGCACGGCCAAAGGAGGTGCGTGGCGTGGGGCTGGGCTGGGCTGGGCTGGGTGGT
This sequence comes from Pleurodeles waltl, assembly GCF_031143425.1. Taxonomy (NCBI): domain Eukaryota; kingdom Metazoa; phylum Chordata; class Amphibia; order Caudata; family Salamandridae; genus Pleurodeles; species Pleurodeles waltl. The sequence continues at coordinate 894,980,157 of NC_090439.1, forward strand.
AATAAGGGCTTGGCTGCAAGGCCAGGCCAGGCCTTGCGACCAACCCCTACTGCGCACGGCGAAAGGCTGTGCACAGGTGGGGTTGGAATAATGTGTAGTAATTACAATTACATTAAGTTAAAAAAACATAAGACATTCACTGAAAAAAAAAACAAAGGTTACATGAACGTTATAGTTAGGTTCCGAATTTACTCATAAAAACCATAGAAATTCAGCAGTTATAGTTCTTTCAAGTAACTATAACTCAACTCACACCCTAAGGTAACTATACCTAGCCCCTTCGCCATGCACAGCTAATTACTCCACATATTATATCATTGATGAGATCTTGTATGGCATCTCTGATATTATCACTGCAACATTTGCAATAAAATTATCGACACAAAAACTGCATGGCAAGGGGGCGAGTTATAGTTACTTGAAAGAACTCTAACGATAAATGCTGAATTTCTATGGTTTTTATGAGTAAATTCAGAAACTAACTATAACGTCCCTGTAACCTTTGTTTTTTTCAGTGAATATATATATAAAAAATTAACTGCGATGCTAATTTATTGTTGACATCTCTCTCAGTGGTGGTTTATCCAATTAAAACAGCATGGGCTTGAATCAGCTAGTGAACGGTTGAAGCAAATCTTGTGCACTTATTCATACTGCCTCCTGGAATGTATTCCTACCTCCTGGCAAGTTGCAGTTTTCAATAGGGTGCAGGGTTTGGGAGGACAGGGATATGGTTCTGAGATTTATTTTATATCCAAATAGATAGAAGTCTATATCAATCAACTTCAGCAGATCAAAATTAATGAAACACCTTCTTACTGAGAAACATTCAGCAAAGCTGTCACTGCATGCTGATCTTATTTACAATGTTCTTGAGAATACAAACATTCTCTGATGCTATAAACAGAACTCCCAACTTTAAGATACGTTTTTGCTATAAAAGACACTCTACAGAGCTGACAATTTGATTTTTTAAATAATTTTAAAAAAAGAATGTTGTATGAGGGTGTAAAGCATATGGAGATTAGGTCTGATTACTGGATTCAAGTTCAATCATAAAAAATGTAATGATAGCAATTGACACATATGTTCGGCTCACTTTTGGTATTGGTGGTAAGTTTCAAGTAAACCACAAAAGTTTCAAAATTCACTCAACCTGACACATAAAAAGACTATACCTAGAAATTATAAATTATTTTGCAACATGGGATAAAATGTGCCTTTCCTTAGTTGTTTGAGTTCATACAGTTACAATCATGAGAAACATTTCTAAATGGAACCAAGAATGAAAATGTCACTTACCCAGTGTACACCTGTTCGTGGCATCAGTCGCTGTAGATTCGCATGTTTTGCATAGCTCGCCATCTGGTGTTGGGTCGGAGTGTTACAAGTTGTTTTTCTTCGAAGAAGTCTTTCGAGTCACGGGACCGAGTGACTCCTCCTTTTGTCTCCATTGCGCATGGGCGTCGACTCCATCTTCGATTGTTTTTCCCCGCAGAGGGTGAGGTAGGAGTTGTATTGTAGTAATAGTGGCCATGCAATGGAGTGACTAAGTATGTACCTATTTAAGGTTAAAATAATATATATATACAAATAGTTGAAGGTACCTTCCGAACTGCTACAGGCTCCCGGGAGGCGGGTGGGCACATGCGAATCTACAGCGACTGATGCCACGAACAGATGTACACTGGGTAAGTGACATTTTCAGTTCGATGGCATCTGTCGCTGTAGATACGCATGTTTTGCATAGACTAGTAAGCAGTTATCTCCCCAAAGCGGTGGCTCAGCCTGTAGGAGTGGGAGTAGTCTGAAACAATGTTCTTAATACGGCTTGACCTACTGTGGCTTGTTGTGCGGATAACACGTCTACACAGTAGTGCTTGGTGAATGTGTGAGGCGTAGACCATGTGGCTGCCTTACATATTTCTTGCATTGGGATGTTTCCTAGAAAGGCCATGGTAGCACCTTTCTTTCTGGTTGAGTGTGCCCTTGGTGTAATGGGCAGTTGTCGTTTAGCTTTAAGGTAGCAGATTTGGATGCATTTAACTATCCATCTGGCTATACCTTGTTTTGATATTGGGTTTCCTGCATGAGGTTTTTGGAATGCAATAAATAGCTGTTTAGTTTTCCTGATGCTCTTTGTTCTGTCAATGTAATACATTAATGCTCTTTTGACATCTAAAGTATGTAGTGCCCTCTCAGCTACGGAATCTGGCTGTGGGAAGAACACTGGAAGTTCCACTGTTTGATTTAGATGGAACGGTGAAATAACTTTTGGTAGAAATTTAGGATTAGTCCTTAGGACGACCTTATTTTTGTGTAGTTGTATAAAAGGTTCTTGTATTGTAAACGCCTGAATCTCGCTTACTCTTCTTAGAGAGGTAATGGCGATGAGAAATGCAACCTTCCATGTTAGGAACTGTATTTCGCAGGAGTGCATGGGTTCAAAAGGTGGACCCATAAGTCTAGTTAAGACAACATTTAGGTTCCATGAAGGAACAGGTGGTGTTCTTAGTGGAATAATTCTTTTAAGGCCCTCCATGAATGCTTTAATGACTGGTATCCTATATAGGGAAGTTGAATAGGTAGGCTGCAGGTATGCAGATATTGCTGCAAGGTGTATTTTAATGGAAGAGAAAGCTAGGTTAGATTTTTGTAAGTGAAGCAAGTAACCCACTACATGTTTTGGGGTTGCGTGTAATGGTTGGATTTGATTAATATGGCAGTAGCAAACAAACCTCTTCCATTTACTGGCATAGCAGTGCCTGGTGGATGGCCTTCTGGCTTGCTTTATGACTTCCATACATTCTTGGGTAAGTTGTAAGTGTCCGAATTCTAGGATTTCAGGAGCCAGATTGCTAGATTCAGCGATGCTGGATCTGGGTGTCTGATGGTTTGGTTGTGTTGTGTTAACAGATCCGGCCTGTTGGGCAGTTTGATGTGGGGTACTACTGATAGGTCTAGCAGCGTTGTGTACCAGGGTTGCCTTGCCCAAGTTGGTGCTATTAATATGAGTTTGAGTTTGTTTTGACTGAGTTTGTTTACCAGATAAGGAAGGAGAGGGAGAGGAGGAAAAGCGTAGGCAAATATCCCTGACCAGTTGATCCATAGGGCATTGCCGTGGGACTGCCTGTGTGGGTATCTGGATGCGAAGTTTTGGCATTTTGCGTTCTCTTTTGTCGCAAACAAGTCTATTTGAGGTGTTCCCCAGAGCGTGAAGTAAGTGTTCAGAATTTGGGGGTGAATTTCCCATTCGTGGACCTGTTGGTGATCTCGAGAGAGATTGTCTGCGAGTTGATTCTGAATTCCTGGGATAAATTGCGCTATTAGGCGAATTTGGTTGTGAATTGCCCAACGCCATATCTTTTGTGCCAGCAGGCTCAATTGCGTTGAGTGCGTCCCCCCTTGTTTGTTTAGATAATACATTGTTGTCATGTTGTCTGTTTTGACGAGAATGTATTTGTGAACTATTATTGGTTGAAAAGCCTTTAGTGCTTGAAAAACTGCTAGCAGTTCTAGGTGATTTATATGCAGTTTTGTTTGATGTACGTTCCATTGTCCTTGTATGCTGTGTTGATCGAGGTGTGCTCCCCACCCTGTCATGGAAGCATTGTTATTACGTATTGTGGCACTGGGTCTTGGAAAGGCCGCCCTTTGTTTAAATTTATATTGTTCCACCATAGAAGCGAGAGGTAAGTTTGGCGGTCTATTAACACCAGATCTGTAAGGTGACCCTGTGCTTGTGACCACTGTGATGCTAGGCACTGTTGTAAGGGCCTCATATGCAGTCTTGCGTTTGGGACAATGGCTATGCATGAAGACATCATGCCTAGGAGTTGTAATATCATCTTTGCTTGTATTTTTTGTGTTGGATACATGCGTTGTATGATGTTGTTGAAATTTTGAATTCTTTGTGGACTTGGAGTGGCTACTCCTATTGTTGTGTTTATTATGGCTCCTAGGTATTGTTGTACCTTGCGCGGCAGAATGTTGGATTTTGCGAAGTTGACTGTGAACCCTAGTTTGTAGAGGGTTTGTATGATTTGATTTGTGTGGTGTGAGCACGTTATTAACGAATGGGTCTTGATTAGCCAGTCGTCTAGATACGGGAATACATGTATTTGCTGCCTTCTGATGTGTGCAGCGACTACTGCTAGACATTTGGTAAAGACTCTTGGTGCGGTTGTTAAACCGAAAGGCAGTACCTTAAATTGGTAGTGTATTCCTTTGAATACAAACCTTAGGTATTTCCTGTGCGATGGATGTATTGGTATATGGAAATACGCGTCTTTGAGGTCTAATGTTGTCATGTAGTCGTGTAGTTTCAGCAATGGTAACACTTCTTGTAGTGTGACCATGTGAAAGTGGTCTGATTTGATGTATGTGTTTAGTATTCTTAGGTCTAGGATTGGTCTTAGCGTTTTGTCCTTCTTTGGTATTAAGAAGTACAGTGAATAAACTCCTGTGTTTATTTGTGTGTTTGGTACTAACTCGATTGCGTTCTTTTGCAATAGTGCTTGAACTTCTATCTCCAGGAGCTCGGAATGATGTTTTGATAAATTTTGTGCTCTTGGTGGTATGTTTGGAGGGAATTGTAGAAATTCTATGCAATAACCATTTTGGATAATTGCTAGAACCCAAGTGTCTGTAGTGATTTACTCCCATGCTTTGTAATAATGACCTATTCTTCCCCCCACTGGTGTTGTGTGGAGGGGGTGAGTGACATGTGAGTCACTGCTTAGTTGTAGGGGTTTTGGGGCTTTGAAATTTTCCCCTATTCCTAGGGAATTGCCCTCCTCTATATTGGCCCCGAAAGCCTCCCCTGTACTGTCCCTGGTAACTGGATGGTGTTGCCTGTGAGGTGCTGGCTTGTGTGGCCTGACCCCGAAACCCCCCTCAAAAGGGTGTTTTGCGGAAGGTGCTGTAATTTCCTCTGCTCTGCGGGGAGTAGAGTGCGCCCATGGCTTTAGCAGTGTCCGTGTCCTTTTTAAGTTTCTCAATCGCCGTGTCCACTTCTGGACCGAACAGTTCTTTTTCGTTGAATGGCATATTGAGAACTGCCTGCTGAATCTCTGGTTTAAACGCAGACGTTCGTAGCCATGCATGCCTTCTGATGGTCACAGATGTATTTATTGTCCTTGCAGCTGTGTCTGCTGCGTCCATGGAGGAGCGTATCTGGTTGTTTGAAATGTTCTGTCCTTCCTCAACCACTTGCTTTGCCCTCTTTTGTAGGTCTTTGGGTAGATGTTCAATGAGATGTTGCATCTCATCCCAATGGGCTCTGTCATAGCGCGCAAGAAGTGCCTGTGAGTTAGCGATGCGCCACTGGTTTGCAGCTTGTGCTGCGACTCTCTTTCCAGCTGCATCGAACTTGCGGCTTTCCTTATCTGGGGGTGGTGCATCCCCAGATGTGTGGGAGTTGGCCCTCTTCCTAGCTGCTCCTACAACGACAGAATCTGGTGGCAGCTGTGAAGTTATGAAAATAGGGTCTGTAGGAGGCGCTTTATACTTTTTTTCTACCCTTGGTGTGATTGCCCTACTTTTGACCGGCTCCTTAAAGATGTCTTTTGCGTGCCGAAGCATACCAGGGAGCATAGGTAGGCTTTGGTAGGAGCTGTGGGTGGCGGAGAGGGTGTTGAATAGAAAGTCATCCTCGACTTGTTCTGAGTGGAGGCTTACATTGGGGAATTGTGCTGCTCTAGCCACCACCTGAGAATATGCAGTACTGTCTTCCGGTGGTGATGGCTTTGTAGGGTATGCCTCCGGACTGTTATCTGACACAGGGGCGTCGTACAAGTCCCATGCGTCCTGATCCTGGTCACCTTGGCTCATGGTGGTGTGAGCCGGGGAATGTGATGGAGTTTGTGCTGGTGAGACGGGAATTATAGGTGGAGGAGAGGGTGGCGGAGTAACCCTTTTCACCATTTTCGTTTGTGGTGTTTGGTCAGTTTGGAATTCCAGTCTTCTCTTTCTCCTAATAGGGGGAAGGGTGCTTATCTTTCCTGTCCCCTGCTGTATAAAAATACGTTTCTGCGTATGGTCTACATCGGTGGATTGCAGGTCTTCCTCAAACCTATGGTTTCGCATTTGGGAGGTCATTGATTGCTCTTCTGTATAAGAGCCTGAAACTGGGTCGGTTGCAGGTTGTTTTGGCACCGAAACCCTGTCTGCATCTTTTTTCGGCTCCGAGGCGACTTTTTTCTTTTTCGGAGTCGAAACATTTCGGCGTCGATCTTCATCGGTGCCGCTGTCTCGGCGTCGAGCCGTGTCTACACCGCCATCTCGGTGTCGATGTATGTCTCCAGCACTTTCTCGGTCCCGACCGGAGTCGGACGGTCTCGGCACTGATTGGGCCTTTTTCGGTGCCGACGGTCGGTCACCGAATTTATGGGTGGAGCCATGGCCTGGTGGCAGTGGCGTCCCCTGGGCCTTGACAATCTTCTTATGAGTGGTTTTCGACGTCTTACTCACGGTTCGTGGATCGTCGAATTCCTCGGAGTCCGATTCGTGTATCAATAAGGTTTCTTCCTCTTCCTGTACCTCGAACTCTCGGTGCGCTGTCGGCGTGGACGCCATTTGAAGTCTTCTGGCTCGACGGTCTCGGAGTGTTTTTCGGGACCGGAACGCACGACAGGCCTCGCAAGTGTCTTCACTGTGCTCAGGTGACAGGCACAGGTTACAGACCAAGTGTTGGTCTGAATAGGGGTATTTTTTGTGGCATTTGGGACAGAAACGGAACGGGGTCCGTTCCATCGGCGTTCTTCTACACGCGGTCGGGCCGAGCAGGCCCCGACGGGGGATCGAAAACTACCCCGAAGGGCTCCGGAGCTCTTCGATGCGGTGTTGATTCTAACTACGCCGATCCCGAACGCAACAATACCGACGAAAATCTTCCGAAATTTAGCTGTTTTTCCGTTCCGAAACTCGGAGCGACAGGAACACGTCCGAACCCGATGGCGGAAAAAAAACAATCGAAGATGGAGTCGACGCCCATGCGCAATGGAGACAAAAGGAGGAGTCACTCGGTCCCGTGACTCGAAAGACTTCTTCGAAGAAAAACAACTTGTAACACTCCGACCCAACACCAGATGGCGAGCTATGCAAAACATGCGTATCTACAGCGACAGATGCCATTGAACATTGAATTTCAGTTGACTCCAGCTGTTAGGTTTCAAACTAGTGATCAAACTCACTTTTGACTCTAATCAAAAATATTTAAAAACTGTCTTTTTTAAATTATAACTCTTATTTTTCAATTGACAGAACTTTAACAATAAACCAGGAGGTATACATTAAGTGCTTTAGGTACTCTGAGGCAGCAAACATAAAGGGCTCTCGGTCTCCAAAAATGTTACGTTTATAATAAGTAGAAAACTAAAGGGGGTGGGGCAAACTGCCTAAAATGGCGGTTGTGTAATCCGCAAGCTCCCAGCCCCTTGACCTGCAGTCTTTCTTAATTAACCTGTCTGGCCGGAGCATCGGAATCTGGGAAGTCAGCAGGGATGTGGTAGCCTATACGGGAGCCGCCTCCTCCTCCGAGGCCAGGACACCCAGATGAAAAGTGCACAGAGCGCCTAAAAGTCCTCAAGAGTGACCCTGTGACTCATTGGCATGTCATGCCCAGACAGCAACTCTGTGGGAATAGCATCAGTATATTACACTTCTGACCGCTCGCTCAGCGCCACCATTACTTGCAGCACCAGTGAACCTCCTAAATCCATTCTTGGGGCCCCCTCACTGGAATGAATCCTACCGTAGTTGTAAGGGACGTCGCAAATATCCAGGGAGTTCAGTGCAGTGACCACATCATAGACAGTGGAAGTGCTCTGGTCGTTAAGATACCGGAGGAGTCACCGTCACTCTGAACGCACTGTAGATCAGATCCAAACACAATGGAGCGTACTTAAGCCAAGACTGATGGCCCAACTGCTCACTCAAGATCAAGGTCCACACCATCGGAGTGCTCCCCTGTCCAGACGCTGGATGACTGCATAACTTCCACTGTAACAAAAGCCCCCAGTGGACAAATTACATATCACACTTTAGGAAATCTGCAATTCACGAGTGGCTATAGAGCAACGTCTGAGGGTCATCACCACAGACATCAGCTAGCTAAAAGTTGGTCAATGTAAACTGATGGACAGAGTCAAAACAAATAACTGGTGCTCACTGCCCAGTCACAGGGCAATAAGGGCCACACTACACAAACTGCCCAACTACACCAACAGGCGGATCAGCTTAAAGAACAGGCAGAAGATGTGTAAGGAAGGGCCCTCAGAAACAATGTTTGGATAGTTGGGATATCAGAAGAGGTGGAGGGCCGAAACATCACTCAATATGTGGAAGCCTGGCCCCGTAGGGCTGTGGCTCTGACTGGACTTTTCTGAGCTATTACAGTAAAGAGGGCGTATCAGGTCCCTGCAATGAAACCTGTGCCAGGAGCGCCACCAAGGCCCATAGCAAGCAAAATACTGAATTTCAGAGACCGGGACATATTGTTACAAGGGGTTTGTGAAAAAGTGCCCATAGTTATGAATAACGCAATGATCTCCCTGGAAATGCGCCTCCTTCCAAGAAGTGAAAAAACGCTTGCTTGCAGCCTCTCATATGCTCTGTTATTCCTTGCCAAAGTTAAAGAAATTCATGATCAATGCACCAATTTCTTTGAGAGTCCAGAGATGGCCTGGGAGTGGCTAGAACAAAATTTTACAGACACTTGGAGACGGAAGACTGATGGACAACCTCCACCTAAGGCACAATGGGTTTCGCGACAGCAGCATTGTGGGACGGCGCCCTGGAGCGGTGCAGGAGGGACAAACTCCCCACAACAAGCACTAGAGGGGAAATTGGAAGCGATCTGCTCCGCGACCACCCAGCAAGCTGCTAAGCCACCTGTCAGTTCTAGCTCGTCATGGGGAAGTACCTCAGACTTGGATTCCAATGGCAGTATGGCTCTGTTTCTATCGATTACGCCACAGACTGCTAACAAACTGCTGGGGTGTTAGTCATAAGTACTAACTATCACATAAACAGATACATAGGCACAACCCAGAAGGCAGATATTTACATGTTACTTATGGACTACATTGACAGAATGCAAGACCATTTGGGGTACAATACAAATGTCTTTGTTCATTTTCCTAGATAGGATTTTTCAGTGCTATATCCTTCTTTTCTTTTGCTGCGACCAGGCCGGACAGCAATGATATTATTGAGGTCCCTGGTTCAGACAGTCCTTGGTCAGTGACATGACGGAACTGTTTAGAGGCAGTCCCCTTTATAGCACGCACACACCCCATTTGCATAGGCAAATGGTTTACTATGTTCATTCTGTTCTTGGTTGTTCTAAGGTTTGGTTGAATGACAAAACATCGCTGGGCCATTAATTGGGAACATTTTATTATGGTTTAAGGAAGTCACATATTGTACTGGGGGGGGGGGGCAATAGCAATGCACAGGGGGCTTGCTTTCTATCACTGTCTTATTATGTCAAAAGTGCCAACTGCAGTTAAAGATTATAACATTGTCACTTGGAGCATGGGGGGCATGGGATCACTGCACAAGAGGCACAGACTACTAGCACAGCTGCATAGGTGCGCCGCTCAGATTACATTCTTACAGGTAATGCACCTTATGGCTTTTGAAGCCCAGAAACTCTGCAATAGGTGAAGTGGTCAGCTTATCCACACATCCTATTCCACATTCTCTAAGGGGGCACAATATGGCTCTGGGCTGGGGTCCCATTTGCAGTGCTTGAATAGAAGAGTGACACACAGGGCTGTTATGTATTGCTTAAGGGCACACTAGATGGTGTGCCGTTGGTGCTGGAGATGTACATGGGCTATGGCCATTGACAGAATTTTTTAAAAAATGCTGCTATGGCTTCCTCACCGATGCTGGAGTGAGAGGCGTTCAAAGTTGTTATGCGAGGCACATCAATTAATGCGGTGTTGTAGGCTACGAAGGCGATTCACTGTGAGCTAACACAACTTGAGGCTCCCTAGAGAGAGAGCAGCGGCTTAAAACGTTGCCACAGTCACTGCATTACAAGAAGCCAGGATAGCACATGCAGAACTTCTGGAACGCCTCTAACTAATAGACTATAGGGCCTGTACACAAAAAATACACACAAAGGTGGACAGATCAGGCAATTTATTGGCACTCGTAATCTGAGCTGACCAGTCTCCCACACCTATCTTATCGATACACACACCTCATTAAGGGCAGGTAATAACCCAATTAGGAATCAAAACAGCATTCCGTGACTTTTACACTACATTATACAAGGCCCGCCACCTCCTGACCCAGCAGAACTAACAGCATTTTCAAATTGAGCGAAACTACCTAGAGTGACACCGAATGAAAGGGAAGCACTAGGTGCTCCTATTCTGGTGAGTGAGGCATGAGGAGGTATGAAGGAGCACGCTCGCAATAAAACACTGGGTTCCAATGGACTGTCAGTGGAAATTTATTCCACCTATGTCACACAGCTAATTATACACCTGGAGAAAATTTATAAATCTTCTCTTGTGGTGGGTTCCTTGCCCCTTACTACCAGGGAAGGGTTAGTCCCCCTCCCTGCTGAAACCTGGCAAATCACCAATGGAGTTGGCACAATACAGGCCGTTATTACGGTTGAACAAAGAATATAAAATTCTTAGTAAAATTCTAGTGTGCTGATTGCTCCTGCTACTTGAGCAGTTGGTACATACAGACCAATGTGGATTTGTCCCACAACGCAATATGTCTCTGAATACCTGGCAGTTGTTTTGTGTGATGGATGCAGCCGGCAGACATTATCCATATGCCAGTTGCCTGTCCCTGGATGCCAAGCGTTTGATACAACTGGATAGGAATATATGCTGGCTGTGCTGTCCCGATACAGGATACCCCTACCTATATCCAGTGGGTGAAACTGCTGTATACAGCACCAATGGCTAGAGCTAAAACTAGGTCCTTCATCTTGAGAACCTATCAGATAATGCGGTGCAGGGTTGCCCCCTTTCCCTGCTTCTTTTTATACTGGTATTGAACCCATATAGCAGCGGATTCGTCAGGAGACTGGGTACAAGGGAGTTTGAAGAGAGAACACAGTACATACCATATCCTTTTATAGAGATGACATGATATTGTATCTGAAGGATCTACAAGAGGGGCAGCGGCAAATGGGCCAACAATTACTTAAGTTCGGAGTATTGCCTGGACTTCAAATTAACTTTGATAAGTCATGTACGTACTCCTTCGCAGGCACATACAAGTAACAGACATTACAGTTTGGAGAAGTGCAGATATCAATAACACCAGGCACATTTTGCTATTTAGTGATCAAAGTGTACAGAGAACCACAGGACTTACTGGAAGGTAACCTCATATGCACAATCAGCGCAGGTGGGTTTTTGGCTCACGCTTCCCCTGTCAGTGGCTGGTCGCCTGGCAAAAATGGTTATGTTGCTGCGGTTGCTGCTCCACTTTGTTAATTTGCTGATTGCAATACCGGCATGGGTGTTTAAACTGTTAAATACCAAACTGATTGAACTCACACAGGGGACCGACCTCCGTAAGGTTAGCCTAACAAAACTTTACTTGGCGACCACTAAGGGCGGAATAAGGCCTCAGATATCAAAGCCTACTGCATAGCCAGACAAATACAGTGGCTATCATACTGGCTCGCCAGCCACCACCTGTCTGAAATAGGCTATACAACTGCTCAGTTTTGCAGGTTTCTGATACATAGGCAAGTCTGTTCAGGCACTACAATGTTACACATGGGGTCTCTTACTGCGCACTGCCCTTTTCTACTGAAAGATCGATATGAGTTACCTTTCATCATGAGTGCCCATGCACCAAATGACCTGTTCTGCGGGGTGGCCACACCTTCAGGCACACTGATGACACAGAGGCTGAGCACATGGGAACAGGCAGGGTAACGAAAGCTGGGTCTCTATTGAAGAATGAAACACTAATGACACACTGATTTTGGGCAAATATGAATTACCTGAAATCCTATTCCTGACTTATGTCAGAATCATCCGCTAAGTCTGTAAACATTGGGCATCGGATGGAAAGGAACCCCAGACAAATGAGTTGCTCCAAGTACTACATACCATGGGACACAGTAGGCACCTAATGAGATGGCTCTATAGGGGACTCCAAAAACAACTTATTGCTCCACTCGCTTCTTTAAAATTTAAATCGGAGGCTGAGCTGGCCAGAGAGCTATCAGATAAAGAATGGGGCAGCCTATTAGAATACCCCAAAAGAGTCTTACGGAATTCAAGATTTAAATTCATTCAGTTCACCATCTTATACAGAGCTTATTTAACTCCATATAAAATTAACAAAATGTTCCTGGCAGCGCCTTCGACGTGTCCTAGATTTCATGCTCCAGGTGCTGATCTAATGCATATTATATGGTCCAGTCCCCATTTAGCTGAATACTGGAAGGAAATCTCAGCGTTGCTAGCGGACGTGACCGGCTTTGACCACTGGACAACGCCAGACCACTGTATACTGGGACTGTACCCACAGCCCAAGTGTTCTAAAGCGGTAGCATGCTTTATAGGACTAGCATTATTAGTGGCAAAAAGACTGATAACACGGCGCTGTAAACCCGCTTGGCACCAAAGGTGGATAAATGGCGGAGGAGGTACTGCATTGGGGACAGGCTGAGAGTGAGGCTTTAAGGCAAGAAGAATACAGGGGCCTACATAAAAAACTCATATCAATGGAATGGGACATACTGCTGGAGGGGTTTAGGGCACAGGATAGGGACCTTAGAGTGTGCATCTAGCTGGAGCTACCAGGATCGGCCTCTGAGCGGCCTTGTTGCCGGCAGGGGCTTTCCCTCAACTGTCCCTTATGTGCGGTGGCCCTCCTGGTGCTTTTGAACAGACTATGCCTGTTCCCTCCCCTCTAGTCTACACCGATGCTTTTGAAACAACACAGTTGCAACCCCCTATGCTCCATACAGTGCCCACTAACCCCTAGCACACAAGGCTCCCCCAGAATGATTTTGCACAACAGGTGACAAGTTGAGGTTTAAGGCCGGGTGGGGTGTGAATGTTTTATGTGTGTATAGATATATATGTATATTGCATTTTATAAGGAAGACATTTCATTGGTATACTCAAAATTTGTGTTAATATTGTAAGTCATTGTTAACCCTTGATACATAGGTCTCAAAATGTGACCTACTCTTGCTATAAAATTTGAAAATGCATTAAAGTTTGTGTTAAAAGAAAGTGGAAAACTAAAACCAACAACCAAGACTTTTATGCGGGGTGGGATTGAGTCATCGAAGGAGAACTGATCTAGTACGCTACAGCAGTAGGCAGAGAATTCACCATGGCCCTCCTAAATTAAAATAAGCCACCATATGCTCATTAACGGAGGGTCGGGTGCTAAAGTGATGATGCTAGAGTTTGTTCTGCCTAACATACATAGAAATTAGGCATACTATGCAATTGTGCAAATGTGGTTTCATCTCTTCAGAGAAAGGAATGAACTTGAAATATGCTAACCACTTAATGGCACACCTTTGTCGGGCTGACTAAATAGGTCTCTGGATGAGATTTTTAACTAATTGGTTTAGAGATAGTGATTTTGTACCAATGACAAAGTTAGGATCGTTGGCTGAAAAGGAATGATGGGTGTAGCATCCTAATTTATTTGGAGACCCAACTAAAGAAATTGAATCTCCTGTTTTACATTATCGTTAGCTGACACATTATGTTAAAAACATGTCCAATCTCGTCCCACTAGCTAGATGTACTTATGTAAATGTTTTAAGATGTTTGGTGACACTAACTGGCATTAACAGATGGCAAATAAGTAAAAATGAAATTACCCACCATGAAGAACGAATTATAAGGAGCTTGAAACTGAGTCGTGGGGAAGGCAGGGGACATGAGGTTTAGTGCTAGGTACAATCCAGCGCGCAATCCATTCCTATGGTAGCATGGTGTTCATTAAAAGAATACCTTTCATTTTGAAATATCTGTTTAAGAACCAAGCTGCTTTAACAATGAAGAGTGCAGTGGTGATAGTAATACTGCCCTATTATTTTGCAATGCCTGGACCTCCTGCTCTTCACAGGAAAAACTGCATTAGGGAGAAGGTCTGTTTTTTAGGAATGTGCAACTCTGCATGGAAGAGATGAGCAGCATGCAACTCACTCAGAACAGAAATGATGTACTTCCACTTTCCCTCTTAATAACACAACAATGTCAAGTCTTTCAGGAATACAAAATGGAAGAAAACAAGGTTTCTATGCCCAAGCATGACCCTGCACAGGCTTTATTCTATTTCAAAATAAAAGCACTGCCGGAAGAGATGGAAAATAAGTCATCTGAGGAACTATACAGCAGGGGTGTGGAACTTAATCAAATATCTACATGCCCATGGGGCAGGCTGCTACACAAATATACTTGTCCTGTAAACGAATCTACTTGTCCCTTTGATGCCATGTAGTGCAACGACAAATGATGGCAGAAATATCATTATATAAGAGCTCTGATAACTCTCTTATTTTGCCATTATTTTGTTAGATGAGATTCCCCACTGTTGAAGTTTTGCCCATAGTTTGCCACGTGGGACACGAAGGCTGCCTTAAAATCCACAAAGCACAAATATCATGGAGTGCCACTGGCCTTTACTCTGCTAAGGATAAGACCTGCTGCCATAATGTTAGAGTACCTTGGTTCTTCGTAAACCCAATAAGAATCTACTTATATCTAATGCCCATGCTTGTAGGTCCAGAAGTAGCAGAGTAGAAAAGTACTTGAGGTCTTCATCCAAAAGCGCAACTAAATGATAGTGATGATGCAGAACGTCCCTTAAAGATGGGGTGGACAATCGAGCCCATCGCGAGGTGAGTGTAAAAAAAAAAAGTGCTTGTGGGATTCCATTCCGACTGGAAGCGCAGTCTGTTTGATAATTTTCGATTATTTTAATTCTCTTCGGTCGTGTACTCTAATCAGTCTATAGCATTATTAGACCAGTTTTCCCCCGAAACCACTTTGGGCCATCTATATCATGAATACTTCCTTTGAAGTGGAAAAGCATTATAAGCTGCCCTCGGTCCTGTATCTTTGTTGTTAATCAATTTCCAGAATTACTTTGAATCATTTGACTTTGAGGCATGCAGAAGTTGTACACACACTGCTTCTTGCTTAGATCTTTTGAAGGCCCATATCTTCCTTTTCAGTAGTCCCCTCTCCTTGCACAGAGCTTGTAGCAGGTCTCTGTCCTTTTGTGATCGCCGTAATTGCTTAAGCATCCTGTCTATTTAGCTCTTTTCAAGCAGATAGACATTGATAGAACTATGATCTTGTGGTGCCCAAGTTGTGCTCCCTTGTTCATTCGCCTGATGGGATATTTAGTTGTCAGATAATCAGTATAGGTTTCCCAGCCTGATATCAGATTAAACTCTAGGGATTCCACCGCCTCTACTGCCAGATTCTTTATCGAGCTGGAAATTGGAAATCGAATGGTTTCTTACTGGTGAATACCTCATTCGTCCATGATAGTGAGCAATTTAGAAGCTAAAGGTTCAATGGGCTCTGCGAAAAGCAGGGGTAAGTGTGGGCACTTGTGTCTTGTGCCTCTACTTACCTGGTATAAAGCTGATAAGTTAAATCCAGTTTCAACCAGGGTGGAGGCTTTGCGTACAGACATTTAACCCACTTAATCATCTGTCTTCCAATCCCAAATGTTTCCAGTATGTTAATTATATACAGTCAACTGAGCACATAAATGACCTGCTCTTAATCGGAGGCCAGACAGGCTGAGAATGACTAACACTGGGGGGACCTTCTCTACTATACATCTCCAGATACTCAAGGATGTGTTACAACGAGGGAGGCACCTATTGTTTTCCACATGTATCAACATCGGCAAGCTTGGAAGTAACCTGCCCTTTAGTATTTTTACTGAGAATCTTATATTCAGTTTTTATGTCTGAAAGGGGACTGTATGAGGTCATGCTTAGGGGGCCAGGCCCTTTTTTGGAAATAGAACAGTAATAGCTTTGTTAGTTATTTAGTCCTGGCCCCTTGATATACCTCCATGAAAAAAACTGGTGGCCAGAGATTTGAATTTTTGATTTGTGTTTTTGTATCATTATGGATGTAATTTAGCTTGGGTAGACATTGTTAACGCAGGCCGATTTTTTCTGGATGACATTTTTAAAAACGGTGGATGTGTTGCAGTGATGAAGCAATATTTCAGTAACCATGAGACCTATATACTTCATTTTGGTGTCAAGTAGTCTCATAGAGATGGAAAATAACTCCTCGGAGCAACTCTGCTGCCATTTTCCAAGATGGCAGCTCTATAATGATGTGTTTTAGACATAATACTGGTAATTTATTTTAATATTGTTTTTTGTTTTAGGTTTTCCGTTGATTCAAATTCGTAAACATGAGTGAAGCAGGTGGTAGCATTGGATCTTTACCTCCTGACAGAATGCTGCTAACTAAAAAATCTAAGGCCTCCTTCAACAAAGAAGAATGTGCCATTTGCCAAACAAATCTGAAAGAAAAGCGAACATCAACTGCGGCTGGACAGAACAGAGCTCAAGATGCTGCTGAAATACGTCAAGACGAAGTTCCCAGAGGATTGAAACAAGTGCTACAAGCTGTATACAACGGAAAAAAGCCTGGAAAAAAAAAATTGTTAAAAAATAGCAGAAACCAGTGAATCACAAGAATCCGAGTCTTCTGCAAAAGCGACGACAACCAAACACAATGCCCATCCACTTAGAAGATCGATGGCTACCCCCTTTCCACCTACAACTGATCTGAAATCAGAGGATCTTCAATATGTTATATGTGGTTTAGCCAGAACAAGGGCCAAAGGGATTGATGAAAGAACAAAGTACAGAGTATTCAAGTCTAAAAGGAAAAACACGTTTTTATCTGCAGCTAGTTTCTTCCAAGATGAAGTTTTTATCAGTGTAGCTGATCTAATCAGCGAGGTGAATGTATTTGCAGCATATTTGTATGCCCATCCAAACTGCAGGCGTGCATACATTCGAAAATATAAATGTACAATGAGCTCCCAGCAGCAACGTAACCGCCAACCTTCAGTTAAGTTTGCACTCTTTGAAAAAGCAATTAAGTTTTAAAGTCACTTGAGTGCTGGCTACAGGTTCACACTTAGTGAGATCAGAGAAATAATGGTCAACATTGATGAAACTGTATCGATCCATAATAATGAAATTAAGATTTGTCTGGTGAGAATGACAGAATTCATTTTTGTCAGTCTAACATAAAGAATGAGCCACTTATTGTGATATCAGCTGATTTGACTCCTGAAGTTCTTGCTGCCAAAATAAGATCACAGGATGCAGTAAAATCAGCAGAAACCATTTTAAGAAACGTCCTGAAAGATTTAGATTTTGGACTTAATGACAAATTTTGTGATGTCCCAGAGCTCTGCAAATCATGGAGTCAACAAGAATGCCTGATGTGGTCTCAACCTTTTTTACATCATTGTTTAATATCAGCAAAGCAAAACTATTGCAAACTAAAGTTCTCGAGTTCGGAGCAGAAGCCAACAACATTGACGATGGCTTTGAAGATATAAGCGAAGAAGTGAAAGACAATCCCATGAACCGACAGGTTTATGCTGTGCAAATGTACTGTCTTTTTCAAATAATATTTTATTAATTACATCACGGCAAAAAGAAAACTCTGCTACACATGATAACTGCTGACACAATCTATAGCAAGTGCAAAAGTAGATAGCTAATAACTTCAATGAATAGCACTGACGTATCAACAAGTTATAATGACATAGTACGGAGCGGGAACTTGTTAGCAGCTCATGCTGTAAAATCTTGTGAATCCGACAGCCCACCACTTCCAAATCACTTTACCAGGAAAGGATTTACAATTGCTGCTCTTGATAGATTTGATTTTGAAGACAGCTCTCCTTTGTCTGGAACATCCAGCATCCACGACACTGCCTTGGTGCTTTTTCAAGACTGTACCAATGGAGTAGCTGCTGGAAAACAAGCTGTGTCAGCTGTAGACAGAAACAAACGAAGCTGCAAACTTATCACCCAACTGCCTTGCCACTGTGTGCAAAATCACTGCAAGCCATCAACACGTCCCAATCTACCAGAGAGTTTCAAAGTGGCTGAAGACATGGATCTTCTTCTACCTGATGCTGCAATCCACAAAGAGACGATTTAACTGAATTTATCATATTGCCTATTCGGTGCGGACTGAAGGATGAAGAAAGGCCAGTTCCTCCGTGGGCTGTAAATTTGATCTCCCAAAATACTGCCCCACTGAAGAAGGTTGGGTTCTTACCAGTAATACCATCTCCAGTCACAAACTACGCAACAGTATACACAACTCTAAAAAGTTGCCAAAATGTGCATGCTCTGCTTGAAGACCAGCCTATCTGCAATTTCTTTGCAATGAAGGTGTTTTCCTTATTGTAGCCGAGATTTTTATGAGCAATCCAGTAGAATATGATGATCTTTATCCATGATGGGCGTTTTACACATGACAGAAAGTTGCGATGCAGAGTGCATGAAGTTATCTCAGTGGATGTAGCATAGACAATGCACTTATTGAGGCTGAGAACTTTGGAAGCAAACCTGTCCAGTCAGTATTGAGCGGAACTCATTATGTTTGTTCGTTACAAGGTATGCTCTTAATATCTGAGGCTACAGAAACATTGCTTTGTAATGCTCTCTGGAACAAGAATGACAAATTATGTTTTTCATATCTTATCACAGAAGTGAACAAGGTACAGGGTGCACTTCATTCAAAAGACAATGCAAAGCCAGGCAATGTTCAATACACTCAGTTCAAAATCAGAAACCCAAGTTCATAGAGTTTGTCAAAGAATGTGGAGAAAAAAAACAAAAAAACTGAATTTTGCAAGTACTGGGGAAAGGATTTACATATGATAGCTCTAGTGAAAAACTTGGTACAAGTTGATCGGGAAGGTAACTAGAAGCTGCACGTGAAGGCAGTAGAGTCACTGGTGACTGTGTTTCGCAAACTTGATTGCATAAACTAACCTGAGATATGTCTCCTGGTATTAGGAAAGAGTGAAGAAGCTAGAGGTGGAAAATCCATACCTCTACAGAAAATTAATCCAAAGACATTTTGTAGTGAAAGACAGATCTGTGGCTCCAGATAAAAAATTGGAACAGACGATCCAGAGATCACAGAAAAGTTCCAAGGGAACTGCTGGTCAGACCTGTAAAAGTGAATATGTTGCTGAATGGAAGATAGTTTACAATGAAGACCTTTCTATTTGCAATGTTTTCAGAGAGATGACAAATTAATAATTAATGGACCATCGTGAAACTATTCTCACCACACACTTGTGGGAAAGAGAAGGGAACATTTTAATAAACAGGTTGACAGCCTTCGTCCTTTCATGCAGCAGCAAGGAAACCCCTTTGAAATTACTGAGCCTGTGCGACTACACAACTTTGAGACCAAACAATATGTGGATAATGGTATAAGGACACGTCTACTAGATGTCCTGGAACATGGATCGAACCTATACACAAAACTGAAGTAGGAGAGATTCGTATTGAAAGAGAAAAAGTTGTTTGACATAATCACTAAAGCTAAATTTTCACACTCTGCCATAGTCGGAGTTTCGTTCAACGAGCCACTACAAAACAGGTGACAAAAAAACAACTTTCGCAAACACATAGATGGATGTAGCAAAAGAAATGACTGAATTTATCAAGGACATTCTGTTGCATGATCTTCTTCCAACAAACACATTATTTGATGGAGATGCTGCAACCAAACCAGTGAAGCACAAACTTGTACAAGAGCTCAACAAAAAACTTTCACCAGAAGAATTACAATTTGAAAAGGTGTCCTCACTGAAAACTGCTGTTGTTGTGGGCTATATGCCACAATTGCAAATGGTCAAGATTTCATCAATGCAAAACTTCGGAGAGGTCGTTAAGACTGTTATAAAGTTATCAAAGTCAGTGTGCACCTTGCAAAAACTGCACATTGTCTTTGACAGTTATCTTGACTATCTGTCAAAGAATGTGAGAGTCATATAAATGTCTACAAGTGGAACAATTGACCTTGCCTGCATAAAGAATTTGACACATATACCAGTGCAACTTGATAAATTCTGGTCATTAACATCGAACAAGATGAACTTGCCAAAACATTGCAGATGTTTCAGTGAACACTGAATTTCCAATTATTGCAAGTGGAATGATTGTCAATGAGAAGCTGGTGCCTGCAGAGAGATATTCAAAAGGTACGAGCCATATTGTTCAAGAACTTAACAGCAAACTGAAGGAAGTTGACGTTCGTGTTTTGCCACATGTTGAGTAGACTGTTCGAAATGGTTACAATCAAGTCATTGTACTGTCAAATGACACAGATGTTATTATTGTGGTACTTAGATCTGTTGCAATGTTCATAAATCAAGGATTGTTAGAGTTGTGAATAAGTTATGGAATAGACGACAAAAGACACTTAATCCTGCTTTATATTCTGTACAAGAAACTTGACTCGGAGATGCCCAGTGTTCTTATCAAGGCACATTTTCTTACAGGTGATGACACTATGAGCAAAATTGAAACAAAGCTTGGAGCTTTAACCGCTGACCCCGTAAAGTTTCTAAAAGGATTTGCTGAGACAGAAGAAGAATGTGACTTTAAAGATGTAGAAAAATACCTTGTGCATGTGTGGAAGAAGAGTTGTGACTGTCACACATTTGATGATCTTTGTTACAGTGAGTTCATAGGATCCGTCCCGCTAAGTGACCTTCTATTGACATCCTATTCTGTGCGTGGACCAGGGGTGTGGAATTCCCACAGCCCGACGCCCGAGACATACTGTTTGGTGTCAAGGACAACAATGCTTCATGTTTATTTTGTCCTTGGGACAAGTAGGCTCAAGCCCCTGCAGCACAAGCCTGTTGGCTGTCAGATTACATTTTGGAGCAAGGAAGGGAAATGTCTGCTGTTGAGGTATAATTTTTGCCCATGTGTCAATGTTGTTCAAACTTCCATTTATGGTTCATTTATGCAAAGTCTTTATTATTACGGTGAGTGCCGTAAATAAATGTTGTAAGCTCGGACTGCACTACTGAGACTGGTTCCAGCAAAAACATGTGTACACACACACACACACACACACACACACACACACACACACACTTGAAAATTTTAACAGTATGAGGCTACGTATAATACTCTCAGAATGGTCTCTGATTAGATGCAAATATTTGCAGAAGCTTGAAAGCAACATTGATGATTATTTGCTTTCAAAAGAAAATGTTCACAAAATAATGCAATTAGGGAAAAACATGTTTTACAAAATTACTGTGAAATTTTAGGTACCATTTCTTTGCAGCATCTTTTCGTAAAACGTGTTAATGCATGGCAGTAATTCCAAAATATATTCATAATGGAAAATCAGTTTAACCAGTTTTAACAAGATTATGAGAAACACGAAAATAAACAAGCAATTCCGAAGCCAATAGCTCGGACATATGTGGTCAGTCTTGTGGCCAGGGCCACTGGAATTAAGTGACTGTGCCACTGTAGCGATTTTCACATATTTAATTTGCAGATTTTAACAAAAAAAATTGTTTCCAGCTCAAATGGTTCAGAAGTTACTAAAAATGCAAAGATGCATGTCGCCATTCAGTGGGAGGCCCTTTGCAAAGAAGAATTGGTCACATTTCTATTGCTTATTGCCATACTTGGGTGTTACACTGGGACTGATAAAGTGCAACCACTTACCAAGCTTAAAAACGCCTAAATAATGAAGTAATACTATTACAAATTGTGATGCATTATACTGCATAATTTGCTTTTTCTTGAGGCATAATTTACTCAACCCAGGTGCATAATTTCTCTCCGGCCGCATAATTCCAGTGGCCCTCCTTACGGCTTTGTCAATGTTTGTCTTGTTTTCACATGGCTTTTGTAAAACTTTATTGTAGTGGGAGCTGATGGGCCCTCACCATTGAAACAAACAGTGGCACAAAGAAAAAACACACATTGCCACAGTTTTTCCTGGCAATGGACAAAACTACTTTGTGTGCCAATATGGTCCTTGTGAAAGAGCAGATTGCTATCACTCACAGTGAGAGAGATAGGATTTTATTAACAACAAAAGGACTTTGTTAATGCCAGACCTAATTAGGGGCCAAATTATTAAGGAAAGTCACAAAAGTGCACTTGCCGGTGCATTAGTGCAGATTTTCATATTTCATGAGTTCACAAGAATTTACAGAAGTAGACCAGGAAATCATACTCCTAGAAAATATTTGTGAACTGTATTTTTACACAAGTAAATGTGCATGTGTAGATTTGCGAAAATCTGCTGAGCGTTTACAAGTTTGCTTTCTCTTTAACCACTTGTTTCCTAACCCTGGAAGAAGTTTATATATTCAACCTTTCCCAGTATGGGACAAGATTAGAGAAGAGCTGTAAAAAAAAAACCTTCAACCATGCATTTAGTAGGTTTTCACAGACTCAAAGGGGCATTCCAACCTAGAACTTTTGCTTATTGCTACCTTCAGCACCACTATGTAGATCTGCAGAAAGGTGGCAAACTAAGGAAATTGCTAGTCTTCAAGCCCTATTTTAGCATTAGCCCTGGTATAATCAGAGAGGGTAATACCAGCGCTTGTATATAATGAGATCGCTGTCATAATTTGTTGCAGCCCTACATGGCACCAAAGAGACAAATAGGACAAGAAGATTTAAAAAGCAGCTTGTCCCATGGACAAGTTGATTTTTTTTAATTAACCCCTTAGCTGCTGGGCCTTTTCCCCCCCAGTGCTGAGCCCTTTTTTGGCTATTTGGGGTAGTTCGCGCTTAGGGCTTCATAACTTTTTGTCCACATAAGCTAACCACGCCAAATTTGCGTCCTTTTTTTCCAACATCCTAGGGATTCTAATGGTACCCAGAGTTTGTGGTTTACCCTGGAGGAGACCAAGAAAATAGCCAAAATACAGTGAAAATTTAGTTTTTTCCAAAAAAATGGGAAAAAAGGGCCGCCGAAGAAGGCTTGTGGTTTTTTCCCTGAAAATGCCATCAACAAAGGGTTTCTGGTGCTGAAATCACTATCTCCCCACCTTTCAGGAACGGGCAGACTTGAATCAGAAAACCACATTTTCCAACACAAATTTGGCATTTTACTGGGACATACCCCATTTTTACTATTTTTGGTGCTTTCAACCTCCTTCCAGTTAGTGACAGGAATGGGTGTGAAACCAATGCTGGATCCCGGAAAGCTAAACATTTCTGAAAACTAGACAAAATTCTGAATTCAGCAAGGGGTCATTTGTGTAGATCCTACAAGGTTTTCCTACAGAAAATAACAGCTGAAATAAACAAATATTGAAATTGAGCTGAAAACAACAGCCATTTTTCTTTATGTTTTACTCTGTAACTTTTTCCTGCGATGTCAGATTTCTGAAAGCAATATACCGTTTTGTCTGCTGGACTCTTCTGGTTGCGGGGATATAAAGGGCTTATAGGTTCATCAAGAACCCTAGGTACCCAGAGCCAATAAATGAGGTGCACCCTGCAGTTGGTTTTCATTCTATACTGGGTATACAGCAATTCATTTGCTGAAATATGAGGAGTGAAAAAGAGGTATCAAGAAAACCTTTGCATTTCCAAAATGGGATCAAGATAAGGTTTTGAGGAGCAGTGGTTATTTGCACATCTTTGAATTCCGAGGTGCCCATACTAGCATGTGAATTGCAGGGCATTTCTCAAATAGACGTCTTTTTTACACACTCTCTTATATTTGGAAGGAAAAAATGTAGAGAAAGATAAGGGGCAATAACACTTGTTTTGCTATTCTATGTTCCCCCAAGTCTCCCGAAAAAAATGATACCTCACTTGTGTGGGTAGGCCTAGCGCCCGCGACAGGAAATGCCCCAAAACACAACGTGGACACATCCCATTTTTTCACAAAATACAGAGCTGTTTTTTTGCAAAGTGCCTACCTGTGGATTATGGCCTCTAGCTCAGCCGGCACATAGGGAAACCTACCAAACCTGTACATTTTTGAAAACTAGAGACCTAGGGGAATCTAAGATGGGGTGACTCGCGGGGCTCTGACCAGGTTCTGTTACCCAGAATCCTTTGCAAACCTCAAAAAGTGGCTAAAAAAACAAGTTTTCCTCACATTTCGGTGACAGAAAGTTCTGGAATCTGAGAGGAGCCTCAAATTTCCTTCCACCCAGCGTCCCCCCAAGTCTCCCGATAAAAATGATACTTCACTTGTGTGGGTAGGCCTAGCGCCCGCGACAGGAAATGCCCCAAAACACAACGTGGACACATCACAGAAAACAGAGCTGTTTTTTGCAAAGTGCCTACCTGTAGATTTTGGCCTCTAGCTCAGCCGGCACCTAGGGAAACCTACCAAACCTGTACATTTTTGAAAACTAGAGACCTAGGGGAATCCAAGATGGGGTGACTCGCGGGGCTCTGACCAGGTTCTGTTACCCAGAATCCTTTGCAAACCTCAAAAAGTGGCTAAAAAAACAAGTTTTCCTCACATTTCGGTGACAGAAAGTTCTGGAATCGGAGAGGAGCCTCAAATTTCCTTCCACCCAGCGTCCCCCCAAGTCTCCCGATAAAAATGATACCTCACTTGTGTGGGTAGGCCTAGCGCCCGCGACAGGAAATGCCCCAAAACACAACGTGGACACATCACAGAAAACAGAGCTGTTTTTTGCAAAGTGCCTACCTGTAGATTTTGGCCTCTAGCTCAGCCGGCACCTAGGGAAACCTACCAAACCTGTGCATTTCTGAAAACTAGAGACCTAGGGGAATCCAAGGAGGGGTGACTTGCGGGGCTCGGACCAGGTTCTGTTACCCAGAATCCTTTGCAAACCTCAAAAAGTGGCTAAAAAAACAAGTTTTCCTCACATTTCGGTGACAGAAAGTTCTGGAATCTGAGAGGAGCCACAAATTTCCTTCCACCCAGCGTTCCCCCAAGCCTCCCGATAAAAATGATACCTCACTTGTGTGGTTAGGCCTGGTGCCTGCGACAGGAATAGATCACACAACGGTCAATGTTGGTCCTTACGTGAGGCAGCTGTTGACCCTGGGGTGATCCATTCCTGACACAGACACTAGGTGTAGGCACTCAAGTGGGGTAGTGTTTTTATCAGGACAGGTGAGGAGTCACTGGGTGGTAGGAATATTGTGGATCCCAGCATATTCCTGTAGTTTGTGTGACAGAAATGCGAGAAAAATTTAGTTTTTTTTCAACATTTCAGCTTTGCAGGGTATTCTGGGTAAGAAAACTTTGGGGAAGCCACACAAGTCACACCTCTGTGGACTCCCCCGAATGTCTAGTTTCCAGAAATGTTTGGGTTTAGTGTGTTTCTCTATATGGCCGCCGAATCCAGGACCAAAAACACAGGTGCCTGCCTTACAAAACCAGTTTGTTTTGCCATGGATAATTTTGATGTCTCCACAATATGATTTGGGTGGTGGAATTTGGGGCTGAACTAAATTGGGGAGCTCCCAAGAGAGCACTCTCTCTCTGCTTGCCGCCGCATTCACCTGCTCTCTGGGTTGACCTAACCCACTATTACCCAGTTGCACAAACAGCTTGCGAAGGGACAGCAGGACTGTCCTCATCACCTCCCTCATAATGTACTGGAAGAGGAGTTATCGAATGGGACTCCTCTGACTGAAAAATCACTCCCAGAGTCTGCGCCATTGTCCTATCCCTCAGATGCTGTCTCAGTATCTGATGTCTCAGTCTCTGATCCTATGTCAGAGCGGTCCTCTATAACCCGAGTGTAGGCAGCAGTCATCCATCAAGATGCCATCTCTGCTATTGGCTAAACTGTTGCTCTAAAACA
The DNA here is from genome assembly GCF_031143425.1 of Pleurodeles waltl. NCBI lineage: Eukaryota > Metazoa > Chordata > Amphibia > Caudata > Salamandridae > Pleurodeles > Pleurodeles waltl. Next base: position 895,006,014 of record NC_090439.1, read on the forward strand.
CTAGCCTACGTAGACAGTCACAAAATCGATGGTGTGTGAGATACGTGCAACAGTAGAGGCCACCTTACCTGCGCTTCTTCCCTCAATCAGCACGTACTTTCAAGACACTCAAAAAACACCTTGTCACATACCATTCGTCACAGTCTTTAGCACCTCCTGCGCCCAGTCCAACAATCATTATTGGTGCTCCCACTCCCTCCTCCTCGGATTCCCTCATTACCACCCAGCAAAAGTGCCCTTCATCTCTCCATAGACTTTGCTAATGTACTCAGCTATTTACATAAAATACAGATTTGCTCTTTGCAGTAGGCATATGAACCTTCTGCGCTTCTTTATGGCACTAAAACTGCCACTAGACAAGTCGGACCCTTTTCCCCCCAGGGAAACCACACACATATTGACAAAAGTGATATATATATGACAGCCAATCACCTGAAACTCAACTCAAGCAAAACCGAAATAATCCTCTTTGGCCCACACAAAAACACCTGGGACCCCTCATGGTGGCCCACCACGCTAGGCCCTGCACCCACCCCCGCCAACCACGCACGCAACCTCAGCATCATCCTAGACTCCTCCCTCTCGATGACCCAACAAATCAACGCTCTCACCTCCTCATGCTTCAACACACTCCGTATACTGAAAAACATTCAAATGGATCCCCACAGAGACCAGAAAAACTGTCACTCACGCACACATCAGCAGCAGGCTTGATTACGGAAACGCCCTCTACGCCGGCACCACTCTAAAACTCAAGCGCAAACTACACGCATCTAGAACTCAGCAGCACGACTCATCCTCAACCTCCGCCGACACGAACACATCTCTCCACACCTCAAATCCCTCCACTGGCTCCCCATTGACAAAAGGATCACCTTCAAGATCCTCATCCTCGCACACAAATCACTCCACAACACAGGCCCTGCCTACCTCAACGAGAGTCACCTTCCACACCCCCACACGAAACGTCCACTCAGCTGACCTCTCTCTCGCCTCTGTCCCCCGCATCAAACACACCACCACCGGGGGTAGATCCTTCTCCTACCTTGCACCCAAAACCTGGAACGCCCTCACAACCCACCTTCGCAAGACCCAAAACCTACTTCTTTTCAGGAAGGGCCTCAAAACCAGGCTTTTCGAACAGTGAACCTCCCAGCCCCTTTCCCTCCCCCCGCCCCCCCCAAGCGCCTTGAGACCCTCACAGGTGAGTAGCACACTTTATAAATCTCTTTGGTATATATAGATCTACCTCTATATATATATATATATATATCTATGTACATAGATATATCTATAGATATATCCATGTACATAGATATATCTATCTACATAGATATATAAATATAGATCTATATATAGATCTATTTTTTTTATTTGTTGTATGGTTTCCTTGGGGGCCAAAATGGCCCCCAGGGAAACCCTACAACATCTAAAAAAAAAATTGCCCCCACAGGGGGTCACCCTGCCCACGGGCGACCCCCTGTCATTTTTTTTTTAATTATTTAAAAAAACAAAAAAAAACAATCCCCTGGGGGGGGCGGGGCGCGATCGCGCCCCCCCCCCCCCCAGGGGGCACCTACCCTTTTTTTTTTTTTTTTATTAATTATGCCCCCGGGGGGGGGGGGCGGCCCGTTTTCCGAGGGGGCCGCCCCCCCAACGTGAAAGCCCTGGCGTCTAGTGGTGTTTCCTGGCCCCCGATCGCAGCTGTGCTGCGATCGGGGGCCAGGAAACACTTTGAGAAGGCCTCGTAAGAAAGGGGAGACTCTCCCCCTTTCTTACGAGGCCTTCTCAAACTGTTTCTGGCCCCCGATCGCAGCACAGCTGCGACCGGGGGGCCAGGAAACACTTTCAGGAAGGCCTCGTAAGAAAGGGGAGTGTCTCCCCTTTCTTACGAGGCCTTCCTGAAAGTGTTTCCTGGCCCCCGATCGCAGCACAGCTGTGCTGCGATCGGGGGCCAGGAAACACTTTCAGGAAGGCCTCGTAAGAAAGGGGAGACACTCCCCTTTCTTACGAGGCCTTCCCGAACGTGAGAAAGGCCGTTTTCCCCATCAAAGCAGGAAGCGGCCGCAAGGCTGCTTCCTGCTTTGATGGGGAAAACACCTTTGCAACGTCAGCGCGCCGCGAGGCGCGCTGACGTCACAAAGGGGCGGGTGGGGGGCGGGGGAAGACACGGAAGCTTCCGTGTCTCCCGGGGGGGGTTTAAAAAAAATAAAAAATCCTCGGGTGCGATGCACCCGAGGATTTATTGATACCCTTCCTGGTGTCGGCCACTGGTCGTGACCCGCACCAGGGAGGGTGTGTGGGCGTCGGCCAGTGGCCGACGCCCGCACCTAACAGGTTAAATACCACACCCCTGGGGTGGACACATTAAAAGGGTGTTGTACTTGATAAGAAGATGTGTACATGTTCTGGAACATGCATATGTAAAGAAAGATCTGTGTGAATTTGGTTGGGAAGATATTGATGAGGTGCTAAAACCTACAAAATTTCTAAATCCTCTCCCCACTGAGCTTGCATGCATTTGCTAAACCTGTGCTACAAAAAGATGTCCCTGTCAATATGCTCTTCTCAAATGTGTCTAAAACAGGGGTGATAAATGTTATTCTGTTTCATATTCAGATCATAAACATTGTTTTGTGTAAACATAAAAGGATAAAAAACATTATTTGATTCATTTCTATATATGTCTCTTCTTCCTCTATTATAGATGCCATTTTGGAATATGGCTGAAGGGTTGCCCTGAAGAGTTATTTTCTGTGTCTATAAGACTACTTGACCCCCAAACCATATGTTTTGACACCAAAATGAAGTATATAGGTCTCATGGTTCTTGAATTTCTACATCATCATTGCAACACATCTGTCATTTTACAAAATTACATCCAGAAAAAAATGAAAATCTCTGGACAACAATTTTTTATAGAGGTATATCAGGGGGGCAGGATTAATTAGATGTCGTCAAATTTCTACTGCTGTTTCAAACAATGTAGCTAATCTTGGGGCAAATGGGCAGCAACCAACATACTTTTTAAGTGTGTCTGTACAGCACCTATGCAGATTAGGCTTGTTCATTTGCTTTTTTGCATTAGGTCAACACACTATGGCTAATAAACTGCTGTTGGTCTCCCGGTTTTCTCAGGCAGATTGTTGAAAGATGTCCCAGTGGGTGGCCTTGGAAGGAATCTGGGCTTTTACAGACAAAGGAAGCTGGGTAGTCTGAAGACATGCTGGCCTTGTATGCAAGGTACACTTTTTTGCATGCTACTCCCTCTTCGTTTTTGGACACTCAACTGCAACTTTCTTTAATGGGTTCAAGAGGGACGTCGTACACCAGTAGAGTGTACTATATAATACTACCTAGAAGCAACAGAGAAAGGTGTTGCTAATTGAAGGAAGCAAAGAGGGATGCACTGGGCATGGTTACACTTGAGTGTTAACATCAGTGCTAAATTAGTGAAAGAAGAGCACAACTGAATACGTTTTTGTGCACTGCCTAATGGGCATGTCCTCTTCTGTTGAAATCAACAAAAATCTTCAACAGACAAAACATAATATGTTCATTCTTTCAAAACATAATAACATTTGCTGCTTCAATGCAACCTTGTACAGTTATGAGAACATTGTTATCACTTCTATGTGTACGAGATCTGTAAGTTTCAGAAGTGAAACAAAATACTGTCCTTACCTCCATGTCCTGCGAATAACATCAATGACGCCGGAGTATGTATTGTGCTGATCCTGAAGACGAGCCCGCACTACTTGATACGGATATGTTGCTGTTACTGCAAATATTTTGGACAGTGCTGCCATTGTTATGTATTCAAGTGTATTCTAAAAAAAATCAAGCACATGCAAGAATAATAAAAACTGTGCGAGCAGGGGCACAAATCAAACATGTAACACTGAAAAAGAGAATACGAAGAGAGGGCCAATGATTTTCTCCACTACAACTCCCTGTAACAGAATATGAGACGTGGGCTGAACACAATACAGACAGTCTTTCCGCTAGGCTATTAATCCTCATCTTCATAAACACTAGAAGGTGAAATAAATAATTGTCAACAGATTCAAATAGGTACATTTGAAATGCATATACAAGTAACAAATCAAATTACCAACTTGTTCAGTTTCTTGGTTCTTGTTTGAGCAGTGTTCGTGTCTGCTGTTTAGAAAAATTATAATTGACAAAGGAATACAGGGAGTGCAGAATTATTAGGCAAATGAGTATTTTGACCACATCATCCTCTTTATGCATGTTGTCTTACTCCAAGCTGTATAGGCTCGAAAGCCTACTACCAATTAAGCATATTAGGTGATGTGCATCTCTGTAATGAGAAGGGGTGTGGTCTAATGACATCAACACCCTATATCTGGTGTGCATAATTATTAGGCAACTTCCTTTCCTTTGGCAAAATGGGTCAAAAGAAGGACTTGACAGGCTCAGAAAAGTCAAAAATAGTGAGATATCTTGCAGAGGGATGCAGCACTCTTAAAATTGCAAAGCTTCTGAAGCGTGATCATCGAACAATCAAGCGTTTCATTCAAAATAGTCAACAGGGTCGCAAGAAGCGTGTGGAAACACCAAGGCGCAAAATAACTGCCCATGAACTGAGAAAAGTCAAGCGTGCAGCTGCCACGATGCCACTTGCCACCAGTTTGGCCATATTTCAGAGCTGCAACATCACTGGAGTGCCCAAAAGCACAAGGTGTGCAATACTCAGAGACATGGCCAAGGTAAGAAAGGCTGAAAGACGACCACCACTGAACAAGACACACAAGCTGAAACGTCAAGACTGGGCCAAGAAATATCTCAAGACTGATTTTTCTAAGGTTTTATGGACTGATGAAATGAGAGTGAGTCTTGATGGGCCAGATGGATGGGCCCATGGCTGGATTGGTAAAGGGGAGAGAGCTCCAGTCCGACTCAGACGCCAGCAAGGTGGAGGTGGAGTACTGGTTTGGGCTGGTATCATCAAAGATGAGCTTGTGGGGCCTTTTCGGGTTGAGGATGGAGTCAAGCTCAACTCCCAGTCCTACTGCCAGTTCCTGGAAGACACCTTCTTCAAGCAGTGGTACAGGAAGAAGTCTGCATCCTTCAAGAAAAACATGGTTTTCATGCAGGACAATGCTCCATCACACGCGTCCAAGTACTCCACAGCGTGGCTGGCAAGAAAGGGTATAAAAGAAGGAAATCTAATGACATGGCCTCCTTGTTCACCTGATCTGAACCCCATTGAGAACCTGTGGTCCATCATCAAATGTGAGATTTACAAGGAGGGAAAACAGTACACCTCTCTGAACAGTGTCTGGGAGGCTGTGGTTGCTGCTGCACGCAATGTTGATGGTGAACAGATCAAAACACTGACAGAATCCATGGATGGCAGGCTTTTGAGTGTCCTTGCAAAGAAAGGTGGCTATATTGGTCACTGATTTTTTTTGTTTTTTGTTTTTGAATGTCAGAAATGTATATTTGTGAATGTTGAGATGTTATATTGGTTTCACTGGTAATAATAAATAATTGAAATGGGTATATATTTTTTTTTGTTGAGTTGCCTAATAATTATGCACAGTAATAGTCACCTGCACACACAGATATCCCCCTAACATAGCTAAAACTAAAAACAAACTAAAAACTACTTCCAAAAATATTCAGCTTTGATATTAATGAGTTTTTTGGGTTCATTGAGAACATGGTTGTTGTTCAATAATAAAATTAATCCTCAAAAATACAACTTGCCTAATAATTCTGCACTCCCTGTATGTTTTTCACCTTGTAAGCATCTGTCCGTAGCTTGAAGTGCTGTAGATCCACACACTGATTAATCCTGACATCTAGGGCCAGATGTATCAAAGGGTTTTATCCATTCTGTGTCTTTGGGAAGATGTGTTCATAATTATGGCCCCTAGTGTTTAGCTCGGATGTTTGCAACTTGTTTTACTTCAAAGAAGACTTTTGAGTCACGAGGTATAGTGACTCCTCCCTTAGTTGGTAATGTGCATGGGCACCAGCTACATTGTTAGATCGTTTTCTGCACAACGGGTGAGCATAAATATGAAGCACAGACAGGAAAGCGTGGTGACCATGCAAATAGTTAAATACAGAGAGTTTAAGTAAAAGAAATTACATCTGCAACAAAAAAAGCTTCCAGGAAGGTGGGTGCGTGTAAATCTACAGCACTACATGCTGCGAACAGATGCTGTCAAGTTAATATGCTCCGGCTGCAGATACACATGCTCTGTATAGATTGTACAGCAGTGCTCCCCTAAGCAGTGGCTAGCTGGAGGATGTTGCAGAAGACTGAAACAGAGTTTTTAGGACAGTTTAACTAACTCTTGCTTGTTGGCGTGCTGAGGCATCCATACAGTAGTGTTTGGTGAATGTGTGTGAGGTGGACCTTGTAGCTGCCTTACAAATGCCAGCTATGGTTATGTCTCCAAGGAAATCTACAGTAGCTTTTTTTTGCAAGTGAAATGAGGCCTGTGTGCAGCAGGCAAAATCCTTGTAACCTTAATGTAGCAGGTTTGGATAAATTAGACAATCCATCTAGCTAAGTCCTCCTTTAAAAGAGCGTGTCCTTTGTGTGGCTTGGCGAAAGCAACAAAAAGTTGGTGAGCTTTGGGAAAGGGCTTGATCCTATCAATGCAACACATGATTGCACACTTGACATCAAGGCTGTGACGGGCCCTCTCTCTCAGAGTCTGGTTGTGGGAAGAAGACTAGGAGTTCAGTGGTTTGATGAGATGGAATGAGTATCTCATCTTAGGAATTAATTTAAGGTTAGTTCTAAAGGCAAATCTATTGTTACAAACCTTAAAGAAAGGCTCTTCCAGGGTGAGGGTCTGCAATTCGCTAACACGCCTTAAAGATGTGATAGCGACAAGGAAAGCAACCTTCCTGGAAAGAAATTGTAATGGGCACAAACAGGATCCAAAGGAGGGACCATTAGTCTGGTAAAGACAACTTTAACGTTCGGGGCTTGGGTACCCTGAGTGGAATAACCCATGTGAGTACTTTCACGAAAGCCTTGATGACTGGGTTTCTGAATAAAGAAGCGTGTTCTCTGGTTGGGATGTAAGCTGCAATAGCAGCTACATGAAGGTGTATGGAGGTATGGGCCTGATTTTTGTAGATGAAGGAGGTAGCAGACGATATCCTGAACTGCAGGTTTAAGTGGGACTAAGCAGGAATATAGTAGTGGACAAACCTCTTCGACTTGACAGCATGGTGGCCCCACATAGTGGGCCTGCATGCTTCTTTGAGGTAAACATACACTCTTAAGGGAGGCTAAGACAGTAAAACTCAAGGACTTCAGGAGCCAGATTGTGCTGTGCTACTCATTGAGCACCACAGACATATCTAGAACTGCCAAGAACCAGGGTTGTCTGGCCACATTGGGCACGACCAGGATGACAGTGCAGGACATTTTCCAAAGGTTCTGGACCTGGGAAAAAAAAGGTTTGCCATTTTGGGTGGTGGTGAAGAGGTCGATCCCTGCCATCCATTTCCTGCTCCCATCAAACAGCAGAAGTACTGGAGTAGGACTTAAGGGTGGAGTCCACCATGATGATAGTGCAGGACGTTTGAAAAAGCTTCTGGATCTGGAAGTGAAGCTTTGGTATTTTGGGTGGTGGTGAAGAGGTCAATCTCTGCCATACGTCTATGCTCCATACCCCTCCCTCAACCAAACAGAAGAAGTATGGAAGTAGGTCTTGTGGGTGGAGTATACTCATGGACTTGTTGCTGCATCCTGCTGAGGAGGTCTTCAAAATAGTTGTCTACTGCCAGAAGATACTCCCATCAGCAGATTTATTCGGTGGTGGAGCACCAGTGCCAAATGCTTTGTGCAAACACCAACAGCTGTGGTAAGTGTGTGCTGCATTGCTTTTGCAGAGAATACATGAAGGGCATGTTGTCTTTTTTTGTCAACATCACTTCATGCTGAACCTGGTGAAAGAAAGCTTTGAGAGCAAGCTCCATGGCCAGGGGTTTGCGGTAATGGATGTGGACACCACTTTGTTGCGGTGGCTACATGCCCTGAATAGTCAGTTGCTGAAGTTCTGCTCTCCACCCAGAGACCGAAGCATCCTCAGTGATGGTCACCTGCGGAACAGGGTCTATGGAGGGCGGTCCTGTAACAGATTGCTGTTGGTTCCACCACTGCAGAGAGCGATGGCTTGAATCAACACTACCTCCTTACAGTGACACTCCACTTCTGACTACTGTGCTGACAGGCAATGTTGAATCAGACACATGTGAAGCCTTACGTGGTGAACTATGGCTATGCTTGAGACCATCATTCCAAGAATGTGCATAACTGTTCTGAATGTCAACTGACAATTCGGCTGAAAAAAAAGCATAACTGCTGGACTGCATGCACTCTTGCCTGACTGGGGTAAGCCTTGCCAGTAACTGTATGAAGTGCAGCTCTCAGAAAGGGTTGAATCTGAAGGGTCTGAAGGTGGAACTCGTTGGTATTTATAATGAAGTCTAGCCTCTGAAGAAAGGACATAGTCCATAGACACTGATGTCTGCTAGCACTCTTAATCAGCTAGGTAATGACGTTCCTTCTGAGATGAACTAAAGTATGCACAAAAGTGATGGATGGAATGCTTGAATTAATCTCAGCCATTGGTAATCACTCAGGCCACATCATTTACTAACTTCGGCCCTATATCCCTCCTGGGGTATAGGCCATTAACCAGGAATCTCCAGCCACCTCTGTCCTTAGGTTTTCTGCAATCGCACTTCACATGTAACCCATCTCCTTGCAGTCAAGCCTCAAGGTCTCGTCACCAGGTGTTTCTTGGCATTCTTCTTTTCCCTTTCAGGTTAGGGCCGTACTGGTGGTGCAGAGGTTGTGACCTACCGAGGCTCAGAGTCTTTTCATGCTTTCTTCATGAGCAGGAAATTGCCAATTCTGCTGCTACAGGTCGTTGTTGCTGATGGGTGTTTGGCCAATTAGAAATTCTGCTGCTTTAGGTCATTGATGCTGATGAAGGTCTGGACTTTATTGGTGGTGGTCACTGTTGCCCTCCAAGTTTCTGCTCCGTACAGAAGGAGCGATTTTATGTTGGTGTTAAAAAGCCTATTCTTGTTTTGCAGCTTTAGGTCTTTGGCACTTCAGATGTTTTTTAGCTGAATAAAGGCAGCCCTTGCTTTGCTGATTCTTGCATTGAAATTGGCATCCGTGCTGCCCTGCTTGCCTGTGAAACTTCCCAAGAAGGTGAAGACGTCAACCTCTTTCAGTGCATAGCCTGCAAGTATGACTGGAGTTGTGCTGGCTGTTAGCATTCAGAATCTTGGTTTCTCCCCTGTGGATGTGCAGTCCAAGTTGTGCTGATGTGGCTGCCACATTGTTGGTCTTCTTTTGCATCTGCAGACGAGTATGGGAGAGTATGGCCAGGTTGTCTGCAAAGTTTAAGTCGTCAATCTGCGTCCGCGGTGTCTACTGGATACCATTTCTTGTCCTTGCTGTGGATGTCTTGGTGATCCAGTCTATAACCAGCAATAAGAGAAAAGGCAAAAGCAAGCAACCATGTAAGACATCGGTGCTCACTTTGAAGGCTTCCGTGAGTTGTCCTCCATGGACTATCTTATAGGTCATTCCTGGTGATCCTTCAGAGTTCCTGATTTTTCTTACAAGTTTATCTGACACACCGTAATGGCAGAGGAATTTCCAAACTGTTCACACTATTGAATGTCTTCTCATATGGATGAAGTTGATATAGAAGCGGGGAGTTTCATTCCACTGACTCCTCAATGATAAGGCACAGTGTTGAAATCTGGTCTATGCAGGATCTATTTTTGTGGAAATCAGCTTGCTAGTCTTGCAGCCGAGTGTCAACTTGTTCCTTCAATCTGTTCAGGATGACTCTGTTGAACACTTTGCCTGGGGCTGATAGAAGAGTTATCCCTCTGTAGTTAGCATAGTTTCTCTGGTCACCTTGCTTGGGGATCTTGATGAGATATCTCTCCTTCCAGTCTGATGGAACCTTTTCCTTTTCTCAGATCCTTCCAAACATGGTGTACAGCATATCCACTGAAGTTTCAATGTCTGCCTTCAGTGCCTCTGCAGGAATGTTGTCAGGTCCTGCTGCCTTCCCATTTCTCAGATGTTTGATGGCTTGTTGCTTTTCTTCCTTAGCTGATCTGCTGAGTCCTTCTCAGATGGCTGTATGATGGGTGGCGACTGTGGCACGGGCTGCTTCAGCGGTCCTTCAAAGTACTCCACCCCTCTTCTCTGTTGGTCTGCATTAACCAGGATTGTCTTCCCAGCTTTGCCTTTAAAAGATCTTTCTGGCTTGTTGGATTTGCCAGAGAGTTTCCTTATTATGTTGTAAAGTTCTTTCAAGTTTCCATGGCTTGCTTCTTCCTGGACTAGTGTGCAAGACCATTGATGAATCTTCACTTATCTGCTCTTAAGCTTCTCTATGCTTCCTTGTTGGTTTTGGTGTATTCGTCTTGAGCTTTTGCCCATCTGCGAAAGGAAGTGGGGTATGCATAGCTCTAGCTACTCCACCATGTTAAAAAAAAGAAATTGGTACAGTAACATCAACCAAAATACATCCTGGCCTTGGGGAGAGAGCACTCTCCTTCATGAAGACCTATGACGTCTTGTGGTGAAATACAGATCACTGGAAGCCCAAAGGTGACCCACCTGCTTTTAACCAAAACCATCACCATCAGGACATGGAATGTGAGGACCATGTACGAGACAGGCAAGATAACCAAAGTGGCAGTGGAGATGAAAAAAGACAACCTTGCCCAGCTTGGCATCAGCCAGACCAGATGGACACTGTCCAGGCAGAAAAGACTGGCTCCAGGAGGAATACTGTCTTATTCTGGACACGACGAAGGCAGCGCCCTACATATTCAGGGAGTAGGACGGATGCTAACACCAGCAGACAACAGAGCTCTGATTGGATGGGAAACAGACGATCCCAGAATCAACCCAGTGACCTTCCGCACAAAGAAAAAGAGGATCAACATGAATGTTATCCAGTGCTATGCACCTACAAATGGCATCAAAGAAGGGGAAAAAGAACAGTTTTACAACAGACTCCAGTCCATCCTGGAGAAATGCCTTGAGAGAAACATGATCATACTGATGGGGGGGCCCCTCAATGGCAAGTCTGAAAGCAACAACACTGGGCATGGGCAACCATGGCCTTGGCAACATGAACGAGAATGGTGAAATGCTCGCAGATCTCTGTGCCCTGACCAGTCTTGTGATAGGCAGTAGTGCATTCCCATACAAAAGACTACACAAGCCAACCTGGGTGTCACCAGACCATTCAACAGAGAATCAGATCGACCATATCTGCATTGCCAAGAAGTTCTGGAATCCTTGCAGGATATGAAAGTGATGAGGAGCGTACGTGGCATCAGACCATCATCTTGTCGTGGCCAGGCTAAAGCTGAAGAAAGCATGGGTGGAATGGACAAACCTGCAGCAGCGATATAACACCACCTTCCTCAAAAATGCACAGAAACGGAGTGAATGCTCAGTCACCCTCAGTAACAAGTGTCCTGCGGGAACTAGAGTATGATAGAGACCCAGTAAATAGTAGGTGGGAGAAGATAAACAGTGACATCAACCTGCCAGGAGGTACTGGGCCCCAAGAAACACCAGCATAAGGAATGGATCTCTACCGAGATTCTCTGCAAAATCCAAGCGAGAAAGAAAAAGAAAGCTGCAGTGATGGATGGAACATTTGAATTAATCTCAGTCACTGGTAATCACTCAGGCTGGATGTATGGGTATGTGAAAGTAGGCCTCCTTTAGACTGAGAGCAGTCATGAAGTCTCCTTACTGCAGCAGTGGGATGAAATCCTGCAGAGTGACCGTGTGGATATTTTATGTGAGGATGTACTTGTTGAGGGGTCTCAGGTAGAGTATTGGCCTTAGAAACCCGTCCTTTGTTGGGATAAGAAAGTACAGGGAATACACCGCCTTGCCATGATGTCGCAATGGTACTGGTTCTATTGCCCCTTTGAGGATAAGCACCTGAACCTCTTCTGGAAGAGCTGGTGTCCTGCGGAGAGGTTGTTAGCAGGATGAGATGTGTGGTGGGATTGTAGTGAGCTCCAGGTACTAACAGTGTTTTATGATGGAGAGGACCCAATGGTCAAAAGGGAACTCTTCCTAGTGCAGGAGAAACCCCTATAGACTTTCCCAAGACATGTGTAGTGTGATCGGGAGAGGGCGGACTAAAAGGAGTTCTCCCTCTAGTGTTGTTACCTCTGTAACCTCCTCTTGAATAACCCATGTACCCTGGAGCTTGGGGTGTTTCTGCGCCATGTGGACCACAAGGGAGTTTGGTGGAATGTAGCCACAGATGTAGGGAAAGTCAATGGGTGAGGGTTTGTATTTTTTGTTGATCCTAGATGTGATGACCCAAGTCTGGACTGGATCTTTGAAGATATCGGGCGCTGTCTTGAGCATTCCTTTCAGCATGTGGAGGAACTGGAGAGTGCGCTGGGTCTTTGAAAAGGTTTTGAGCAGGAAGTCACTGTCTTCCTGGACGACGTGCATATCTATTGTTGAAAGTAACCAGCCTCTATATAACCTTGTGGTATGAGGTAGTGTCATCAGATGGGGAAGGTTTTGCTGGGTACAGATCAGGGTCAACAGAGATCGACATCGTAGTCCTCCCACTGGTCATCCCTGGGTTCAGGATCACAGGGGGCATTGTAAGTTCCACTGGATACAATGGACTGCCCTCCTCACAGGAAGAGCATGGTGAATCCAATGAAGCTAGAGGAGGTAGCACATAAGGTGGTGGCAGTGATGGAGGAGGACGTGGCGAAGGAGAGGTCATGCATAGAAGGGGCTAGTGCAACTGTTTTTGTGTCTTGGCAGAGATGTGGTTTCCAAGGCAATTTGCACTACAAACGACAACTTCCTCAGCAGAGTCTTCTGCAACTTCAGTGGCAGCTTAGTGGAGATTTTCCCAGTTTGTGGGTGGATGAAAGGCCGCTTTTTGCAAGCATCCAATTCTTCTTGCTGGCAATGAAGAACAGGCTGCTCCGAGTCGTCAGAACCAGCTGTCAATGACACTTTTGGTGTCAATATTGTCTGACATCGAGGCCTTCCATGCTAATGCGGACTTCGTGGCGAGGTCGGTTTTGGGATCCCCTTCAATGCTGGAGTTGACAACCCTGTTGGCTTTGAGAAAATATACAGATTATAAAGAATGACAAAGGAAAAAAAAAAAACATTCCTGCTCATTGTGTTAATTCTTTTGAATTACCTGTGCAGACAAGGGGCAGGGAAGAAGTTAGGATTCACCTTGCAAGTGGAGACTTGTACCACAAGGCTCTTCTGGAGTAAGATGCAGTATCAAAAAGAGGCAGTCTATGGCGCTTAGCAATGGGGCATTTCCCCAGTAGTTCAAAACAATGGATTTAACCTTTAACTTCATATCCACAAGAGACAAAAAAGTACTTTCTTTGGTTGGAGGTCCTCAAGGGGTTTCAAGGACAGATTTTGGAGAGGTATCTAGGCCACTGGCATTCTGTAAATTGTGATATTAGCCAACTCGGTATAATGAGCTGGTAGCAAGTTATGCGCTTCATCTTCAACATGTTGGGCAGGTTGAAGACCTTTTTTTACATCATAGTAAGAATCCAATATGATCTTCAGACTCCTTAATTATTCCTGCCTGTGTAGAGGTACAGGAGGGAGTTATTTTTCAACAACTGGTAGAAACTTTGTGATTGTACTGCATGACATAGGTTGAACCCTAGTCATGAAAGGATATGAATTCTGACCAGACCTTTTTTTTTCTTTTTTTGCAGTTTTAAAAAACACATTTTTATTTAGAGCAAACTTGGCCCATGGGCATTAGAGCACCAGATTACATTACACAAGGTTATTATTTTTAAGGCTTAGGGAGATTAAATAGTTTGGCCAGAAACAGGATGCAGAGCTGACGCTGGGCTTCAAACCTGGAGCTGTAATCAAAATCATGTGAGACTATGTGGCATTACATGAAAAGCGCAACACAGCATTTGTGCTATTTACTTTGCACAAAAGCCACCCTTGTGTCCAAAATGGAGCTGAAGATGGTTTTTGAGCCATGGGAATAGCACTAAATGCAACAGAACATGAACACATAAGTGATTGCAGACGTTTGGAGTTTCTGGAGCAGCATGAAGAGGATATTTAGAGACAGAAACATCCAGACGCCTCAGCTCTTATTATACATAAATCAAGAGATGGGAGCAAAGAGAAGGAGGACTCTCTAGAAGAACAATTCTAGGGGCCATATGCCACAACTAAAAGTGTCAGGCAATTCAAACGGTCCAGAGTAGGAAGAAATTTGGCCTGGGGATGGACTACATGCATTATCATGGCTAAGAACCTCTGAAAGGAAGATTACCCCATGCCAGCACTTATGATACCCTGAATTCGTACAGGCACAAAGTGTGCTACATTGCCAAAAGTAGCTATACCATGGGAATCCATAATAGGACTGATGCTGGTGGAACACTATGAGAAATTGTCAGTTTCCCAAGGGCAGCTCCTCCTTTAGGACAGTGGAGCGTCACTCTGCCCGCCAGCAGTGGCAGCTGCAAAATCTTTAAAAGAAAACCATAATAAACTTTGTTTGGCCGGCCGCCTTTGGCAGGCCAAACACACATGCACCGTAGGCTCGCTCCAGCTCACAGCTTTCAGTATGCCTGGGAGCGCAAGCCAATTCTGATGCTGCCTTGAGCAGCATCAGGATAGGCCGCTGGGCAGGCTGTGAGCCTGTGAGCCTGTGCCTGCAGCAGAAGACTGAGGAGCACGGCGTGCAGGTGAGTTTATTTATTATTATTTTTTAATTGTATTACAATTCCCAACATCAACACCCTTCACCACCCCCCTGCACACCGCCCCACCCTCTAACACCCACGAGTCGCGACTGCAGTTTCCTATTAACACAGTTTAGAGTTGTTCATGTTTTGTCCCTTTTCTTCTTTCTTGCTTCCAGACATCAATGTAAAATGATACTGTTTATTGCATTTGTCTATACTCCACGGTGATATTTGTGACAACTTTCATGAAACAATAGCACTCTGTATGCACTAAAACCCACTCAGGAGGACACTAATTGAACAATTAACACATTTCATGTATAACATTGCCTAACATCCTACCATGTTACAGCTATGGTGCATCTTGCTGAATGTATTCGATCAGTGACCATCATATCCGTACAAAGATAAGTATTATTTTCCCACGACAATCAAACAAACGTATGTATTTTCACTGATTTCTTATCTAACATGATAACTGCTGTGACTCGCTCATCTTTGAAGTGTGGGAAAAAAAAAACAGATTCAAAACAAAAAAAGTCATGGCTAAGAACCTCTGTTAGCTCTTGAAAACCAAAACAAATGCCAAGCTTTTTCATCTCAAACTTTTTGTAAGAGTAGAGCAGAAGAAGCAGATTTCATGGGATCTGGGCATGAATCTGTTATTAGGGAGGGGTTAACTCATAGTGCCCATCCAAGGAGCACTCATGGGTCTCTTAGTGAGAAGGAAAGGAAGGCTGAATGTAAGGGCCCTCCTGTTCTCTTTTCGTGTTATTACCTAAAAATGTGACAGCATCTTCTGGAGGTCTAAATGTTAACACTCCTGTCATTCTTGGACTGTCCTTTGTCTCTAAAAGAGTCATCTCTGTGACCCAGTTCTCTAGAGTCGAAGAACAGAAACAGTGTCAAGCCCGTATAGATTTTGAACTTTCATTGTTCTTTTTGTTACTCACTCTATGCATGTGACACGCTTCTCACAACATTGGCAATCAATTGTGCCAGCAACTTCTATGCAAAAGTTATTTTGCTGGAGTATGTGTGTGAATATACACACATACACCAATGGTGAACGCCAGTGCTTTCTTAGGTCCCATGCCATTTTGCTTGAGGGCAATTCCATCTTATTAACAACTCTCACAGGCTTACAACAGGAGGCCAGAGGCCTGATGTCCAAAGGTGTGCGCTCCCACAGGCACCATTAGTTCTGTTATATAAGAGTCAAGTTTGCAGTGATCTGTAGCCTGCTTTCAGACCACTAACAGTCCTGTTAATGTCCCAGCAGGCAGTGAGTACCATGACATGAACATGTCTAATAAGTGGAAACATTTCAACTGGAGAGTTATCTCTTGTTTATTTGTGTTTTGTAAAGCCACTTCAGCAGCCAATGTTTGAGCAGGCTCCTGAATAGAAACTACATACAGGGCAACCTGGGGATTCTAGAGACAACCATCTGTTGTGGGAGCCGATATTCATGACTTGAAAGGAGCAGTGGTTTCCACAATATACTTTGTGTACAGCCTCATCACTCACCAGCTCAAGCAAATGTGTGCACTTTTAATTGGTGACTGGGTAGGTGCTGGGCAGCTATTAATAGGACAAACAGCATTTAGAGAACTTCTCACCAGTTTTGCATCCGGATGCTCTTTTCTATATTTGTTGTACTCGACTTTCAACTCTTCATATGCCATGAACTGTAACGCGCCATGTGAGGTCCCAAACAAGCCTGGAACAAATCCCTACAAACAAAATATCTCCTGTTAGGGTGTAAATCTAAAACAAATAAGTGTAAACCACACAATATTAGCATAATTATGAGTCAATTGAGTAATATTGCAGTGTAAGCTTAAAACGATCTGTTTATTTGTTCACTTTGAAAGGTGAACTGAGATGTATGTAGTTTTTATTCAATATTAGTAAAAGGGACACCACAAAAACAGGGAAAATGTCTTTGTGGCATTTGTAAACAACTCGCTATCACAATAGGATTATTCCTTCACACACACGTCTCATTTTCTTTTTTTTACTCCTCCTTATAATAATTGTTAAAATACCAACTTCATAAACTAATGTCTTTCGAAAAGGGGACAGGATGGGAAGAGAAACGCAACACAACTTTAGCTTCATCCATTTACTTTCCAAATATCCAGTCACATTGCTTCCTGGAGAAAAGCCAAAAGAAAAGCTCTTATTGGTTTTGGTTCACTGTGTTGGACTGCCCTCCATTAAAAGTCCAAGGGCAGCTTCAGACATAGGCCACACTGCACCGGTCTGTACACAGTCCTGGAACAGTCCACTTGATTAAAACCAATGAGGTGTTCCTACTGCAGGGATATCTGGAGGAACCACAAGCATCTTCCTTTAGGCAGGATCCCTCACTTACTGCACCCACCTAGAGGGACATGCTCGTGGGTTAAAGATCAACCAGGCATCCCCTGCAGTGGCCACCACCTCAAGCAAAGGGTGGACAGGTAGCTTTAAACAGCTGGTCCATCTTACACAAATGTGCTATCCCCAGGGCAGGCATCTTTTTACATCTGCATTATATTCGTAGTAAAAGGGCACATTTTTCCAATCAGCGCCCAAGGCAGCCAGTTAAAGGTGCACTGGGGGAGTGCACAGTATGTATAATACTGCCCCAGATCCTTGTCTGTAACTTTTTTTTTTTTACATTATAGGTCCCAGGAAGAGATATAGATATTGGATCTCAAGAGATGAATGAGGATTGCAAGGAAGGACGACTGACTCTCTTTTGCACCAGTGCTGCAGTAATACAGCCCATGTTCATCCCTAGATAGGATATCATATTTCCTTCGCCCACATGTGATAGGAAACACTTTTACAATGCTGTGAAGCTTAAACATCCTCTATTAGAGAATAACTGAGAAAGTGTGTTTATTCCACTGATTGTTAAGGCTACATGAAGTCCTGTCAAAGACGGCTGACTTATCACACGTTTATTGTTCTTGGCAGAGCCACTCAGTAAGGTCTACTGAATTGTCCTCAACCCAGGCTCAAAACAATACAAGGCTTTGGGCTTCATTCTGCATTCCCCACCTACCTCCAGGGCCCTGGAGAATTCACTCCACTCAGCTGCCATTGCTGCACATTCGTTCCACCCCTTCACTCACATGTGCTACACCAGCTTTACTGTTGTCAGTCTTGCCCTCAGACCCAGTTCCCCTGAGCACTACGCAGGTCCCAGTGATCCCCTCAGGACACCATTGAGTTTTACTTGTGATAGCTCCCAAAGATCGTCAACCTGCACCAGGAAGCATGTCTGCCCTGGTTTCCGCTTATTCCTCGCCCCTAAAGAGACATGCAACCAAATCAGCCAAATGCAATATTGTTTATAATTGTTTTATGACAATGGTCAGTGCTGATGAAAAAAATAGATGAGGTAGCCAGCGAAATAGCACATGCCAAATGTGCATATAAAAAGACAGAAAAAAACAGAAGAGAAAACATAAGACTTGAGTTCCTAATCACAGTGACAAGAAAGTGGCACCATTGTTGCAGGTATGGGAGTATTTCTAGTATCTGGATTTGTAGTGTTTTAAATGGTTCTGCATAATATGAGGCAATGTTATACACACACTGCTCTTTACTGACCTTCAAAGCAAATCACCATATAATTTAAACACTAACTCAGTACGGACGTGTTGATATCCCATTTGTCTGCTGTTCGTTGGTAAGATAAATATCAGTCTATGCTGTTCGTTGGTAAGATAAATATCAGTCTCTAGGTATATTATTTCGCTAGGGCACTTTCCCTATCTGAATGGTGCATTTGCCCTTTCTTTTCCCTTCTAATTGTGCGGTATTTGGATGTCTAGAGCAGGTGTCTCCAACCAGTTGATCAGGAGCTATCAGTAGTTCCTAGACACCTTTAAAGTAGCTTGCAGCCTTGGGTTTATTTTTTATCTAAGCAAGGGTCACATTTTCCTTTTAAAGTTATGGGAAGGCTGTGTTTATTTTAGAGTATTATCATCGGGTTGCAGAGAGCAGGGCAGAAAACGAGCAGTGCTGGAGTCGGATTTATGACCCAGGAGGGGGCACAGAGGTGATAAACTGAAGCACTGAGGTATCTAACTCTAAAATGAAAGTCCTTGTCATCTCAATATTGGAGCATGAGAACCAAATGTTTCTGAAATGGGAGAAAATTCAAGTGAAAGGTCATCACAATGATCAAGTTAACTCTTCATTTTAATTTCCTTTCATTTCAAAGTGTCATATTTACAAACAGCAGGCCTACTGGACTGTGTATATATATATATATATATATATATATATACACACACACACACACACACACACATATATATATATGGAAAATGTCACTTACCCAGTGTACATCTGTTCGTGGCATGAGACGCTGCAGATTCACATGCTTTGCACATCCCGCCATCTAGTGTTGGGCTTGGAGTGTTACAAGTTGTT
Source organism: Pleurodeles waltl (assembly GCF_031143425.1). Classification (NCBI taxonomy): domain Eukaryota; kingdom Metazoa; phylum Chordata; class Amphibia; order Caudata; family Salamandridae; genus Pleurodeles; species Pleurodeles waltl. Next base: position 895,025,253 of record NC_090439.1, read on the forward strand.
TTTCTTCAAAGAAGTCTTTTCGAGTCACGAGATCGAGGGACTCCTCCCCTTTCGGCTCCATTGCGCATGGGCGTCGACTCCATCTTAGATTGTTTTCCCCGCAGAGGGTGAGGTAGGAGTTGTGTATTATAGTAATAGTGCCCATGCAATGGAGTAAATATGTATGTACATAATGTGGTTTAACCGCTTCTGTGCCTTGGACGAGGTGACCTCGTCCAAGGCACAGGGGAACTTGGGGGAGCGCTAGCGCGCCCCCCGTGCACCCCCCTCCCCCCCAAGGCGGGGATGGAAGGGGAAGACCTTCCCCTTCCAACCCAGACCCCCACATCCCCCGTGACGTCAGTGCGCGACTGCGTGCTGATTTGTCACAGGGGCCTCCCCCATCACGCTGGAAGCTCTGCTTCCAGCACGATTGAAAGAGAAATGCAAAGCATTTCTCTTTCAATCACTGGGGGAGGCCCGGAGGGGCTTCAAAGGGAAGGGCATGTATTTCATTCCCTTTGAAGTCTCTCCCAGGGTTTCAAAAGCCGGATTGCTTGCAATCTGGCTTTTGAAACCCCACTAGACACCAGGGATTTTTTATTTTATTTTACAAAGTGACATAATGGAGCGACCCCTTGGGCAAGGGTTGCTCCCAGGGGGGGGGGGCATTTTTCAGGAAGGCCTTTTCTGCCCCCCCTGGGGGCAGAAACCTCTAGGCACCAGGGATCATTTCTTTTTTTTTTTTTTGTTATGTTTTTTTTTTTTTTTTTTTAGGTGGGGAGCGACCCCTTAGGCAAGGGTCGCTCCCCTAGGGGGCAAATTATAATTAGGCCGTTTCTGCCCCCCTTGGAGGCAGATTGGCCTATTTTGATGAGGCAAACCACTAGACACCAGGGAGTTTTTTCTTTGCGTGAATTTCACGCAAGGGGAGCGACCCCTTAGGCAAGGGTCGCTCCCGGGGGGGGGGGGGGGGGGCAAATTTATTTTAGGCCTTTATCTGCCCCCAGGGGGGGCAGAAACCTCTAGGCGTCAGGGCAATTTTTTTTTTTGTTTGTTTTTTTTTTTAGAGATGGGGAGCGACCCATCAGGCAAGGGTCGCTCCCCTGGGGGGGCAAATTGTATTTAGGCCATTTCTGCCCCCCTTGGGGGCAGATTGGGCGATTTTAGGTCAATCTGCCCCCAAGGGGGCAGAAACCACTAGGCACCGGGGATCTGTTTTTTGGCACCAATGTCACACAGGGGGAGCGACCCCATAGGCAAGGGTCGCTCGGGGGAAAATTTATTTTAGGCCAGGCTAGGCGCCAGGGCAAATTTTGTTTTTGTGTTTTTTTTTTTTTTTTAAGAGATGGGGAGCGACCCATCAGGCAAGGGTCGATCGGGGGGGGGGCAAATTTATTTTAGGCCATTTCTGCCACCCCCTGGGGGCAGATTGGTCGATTTTATGTCAATCTGCCCCCAAGGGACCAAGAACCACTAGGCACCGGGGATTAGTTTTTTGGCGCCAATGTCACGCAGGTGGAGCGACCCCATAGGCAAGGGTCGCTCGGGGGGGGGGGGGGGTGCTAATTTCCGCCGGCTGAGCTAGAGGCCAAACTCCACAGGTAGGCACTTTGCGAAAAACACCTCTGTTTTCTGTGAAAAAATATGTTGTGGGCCATTTCCTTTCGTGGCCGCTAGGCCTACCCACAGAAGTGAGGTACCATTTTTATCGAGAGACTTAGGGGAGCTGGTGGAAGGAAATTTGTGGCTCCTCTCAGATTCCAGTTAGTTCATTTTCTCAAGTCTTGCTTCGGGTCCTTTCCTGATACAATAATCTTTTGTCTCACTTATTTCTTTCATAGCCAATGGTTTATCTTTTTACAGTTGGTATTTTCCAACCACTTATATTATAGTTTCACATTAGTGTTCACTTTTAACTTCATTTCTAAATGATTCCAATAGATTATAATTTCCGTATTCCTATGTTCTTATGTATTTTCTCATAGGGTCTCACATTCACAGGGGCTTGACTCTTTCTTGCATGTTCGTTCTCTGTTCTACATATTCATTTTCTCCTCCTTTCGCTCGAATTTATAATACTTTTCACAATAACGGCTTGCTTAATACTAACAAGTAATGTGCACATTGGTTTTTTCCTTTCATCTCATCTTGGTATATTCTGGCTCCTACTTGTTTGCGCCGTTTCACTCTTTGTTTCCATAAGAATGTTCTTTCTGGGACCACAAGAATAACAATGACTACGCCTATTCACTGGAATTTTTTACTTTTCTATATGAGATGCACTTTTGAGTTATGTATTTTTTATGTACATCATCCTCAGTTGGATTTTGTTCTATCTTTCTTCCAGCCTTGAGAAAGCCCCGGCTTACGTGCCGCTAGGGGCGAAACACGTGTTGGCTGATGTTTCTGTGCTGTTGCTTCTGACTCACTAATGATGTTTGGGTGACGCTCCCAAATCAATGTAATGGATTCATCACCGATGTTATAAACTTTGAATAAATTAGGATTCATGAAGATCAGCTTGACGTCTTAGTGCTGTTACTACGGATTTACCTTGTCTATTTGGTCGGATATCTTAATGTGCTATTTCGGACTCATGTTTCATTACTACTAACGTTGGAATTCTTTAATCATTTCGCTTATGATAAATATGTCAACATTGTTTTAGAGGGACTTTTCCACTATTAGTATATATACGTGTTACTTTAGGAGGATTAGGGTCCAATGTCCTCCGGTTCAGTCCCCCTAGTTATCTCATTAAGGCAATTTATACAGGGAGCTAGTGCACTGGACCCACTCCTTTCTTAGGAGTTCTCTTTTTTGCATGCAAAATCTACAGGTAGGCACTTTGCAAAAAACACTTCTGTTTTCTTTAAAAAATTTGGATGTGTCCACGTTGCGCTTTGGGGCGTTTCCTGTCGCGGGCGCTAGGCCTATCCACACAAGTGAGGTATCATTTTTATCGGGAGACTTGGGGGAACATAGATTAGCGAAACAAGTGTTATTGCCCCTTGTCTTTCTCTACATTTTTTCCTTCCAAATATAGGAGTGTGTGTAAAAAATACATCTATTTGAGAAATGCCCTGTAATTCACATGCTAGTATGGTCACCCCGGAATTCAGAGATGTGCAAATAACCACTGCTCCTCAACACCTTATCTTGTGCCCTTTTTGGAAAAACAAAGGTTTTCTTGATAGCTATTTTTTACTCTCTATATTTCAGCAAATTAATTGCTGTATACTGGGTATAGAATGAAAACGCATTGCAGGGTGCAGCTCATTTATTGGCTCTGGGTTCCTTGGGTTCTTGTTGAACCTACAAGCCCTATATATCCCCGCAACCAGAGGAGTCCAGCAGACGTAACAGTATATTGCTTTCGATTATCTGACATTGCAGGGAAAAGTTACAGAGTAAAACGTAGAGAAAACTTGATGTTTTTTTCACCTCAATTTCAATATTTTTCTTTTTCAGTTTTTATTCTCTGTAGGAAACCCTTGTAGGATCTACACAAATGACCCCTTGCTGAATTCAGAATTTTGTCTACTTTTCAGAAATGTTTAGGTTTCTGGGATCCAGCATTGGTTTCATGCCCATTTCTGTCACTGACTGGAAGGAGGCTGAAAGCACAAATAAATTGCAAAAATGGGGTATGTCCCCGTAAAATGCCAAAATTTTGATGAAAAATTGGGTTTTCTGATTCAAGTCTGCCTGTCCCTGAAAGCTGGGAAGCTGCTGAGTTTAGCACCGCAAACCCTTTGTTGATGCCATTTTCAGGGGAAAAACCACAAGCCTTCTTCTGCAGCCACTTTTTCCAATTTTTTTTAAAAAAACACAAAATTTTCACTGTATTTTGGCTAATTTCTTGGCCTCCTTCAGGGGAACCCACAAAGTCTGGGTACCTCTAGAATCCCTAGGATGTTGGAAAAAAAGGACGTAAATTTGGCTTGGTTAGCTTATGTGGACAAAAAGTTATGAGGGCCTAAGCGCGAACTGCCCCAAATAGGCAAGAAAAGGCCTGGCACAGGAGGGGGGAAAAGGCCTGGCAGCAAAGGGGTTAAAGTGATATATTTACAAATTTACAAATGTTCAAGATCAACTTCGAAACGGCTACAGGCTCCTGGGGAGGCGGGTGGGCGCATGTGAATCTGCAGCGTCTCATGCCACGAACAGATGTACACTGGGTAAGTGACATTTTCCGTTCGATGACATGTGTAGCTGCAGATACACATGCTTTGCATAGACTAGTAAGCAGTTATCTCCCCAAAAGCGGTGGTTCAGCCTGTAGGAGTTGAAGTTGTTTGAAATAAAGTTCGTAGTACTGCTTGTTCTACTGTGGCTTGTTGTGCTGTTAACACATCCACGCAGTAGTGTTTGGTAAACGTATGAGGCGTAGACCATGTGGCTGCCTTACATATTTCAGTCATTGGAATGTTTCCTAGAAAGGCCATGGTAGCACCTTTCTTTCTAGTTGAGTGTGCCTTTGGTGTTATAGGCAGTTCTCTTTTTGCTTTGAGATAACAGGTTTGAATGCATTTAACTATCCATCTAGCAATGCCTTGTTTGGATATTGGGTTTCCTGTATGAGGTTTTTGGAAAGCAACGAACAATTGTTTCGTTTTTCGAATTTGTTTTGTTCTGTCAATGTAGTACATTAACGCTCTTTTGATGTCTAATGTATGTAGTGCTCTTTCAGCTACAGAATCTGGCTCTGGAAAGAACACTGGTAGTTCTACTGTTTGATTCAAGTGGAACGTGATATGACTTTTGGTAAGAACTTAGGATTTGTTCGTAAAACTACTTTATGCTTGTGTATTTGAATAAATGGTTCTTTTTTTTTTTTTTTTTAACATTTCTATGCCTTTAATGTGTCAATTCGTTGAAACGTATCTGCTGGTTTACACTTTACAAAATATAATGTAACAAAAGGTTGTAGAAAAAAATGGTTTCTCGTTAACGACCATGTTCCAGCGGCAGAAATGCACAACTGTAGGGAAGCAATTTGAAACATAAAATATAAAATATCAACAAAAAAGCTACATAGAATATAAATACTGAAAAACAGTTATCCCTCAATTTTGGATTCCGTTTGGTCCACAAAATAAACTGTTTGTAAATGAAAAAACTAACTCCAGGCTTGTAGTTGCATTGGGTGGCTGAGAGTGTCGGGGAACTGATCTGAAGTTGCTGACATTGCCAGGATATACATTGATTCCCTGAATCAACTAAGTATTTCCCCACACAATTGAAATCTTACATTGGAAACTTTACAAAAAAAGAGATTCTGAACCGTTACTATTTTAGATAAAATAATCTGGCGTCAAACGTACGCTCAACAACGACAAACGGAACAATCACCACACACTACCAGAGGTATGTGGATAATTTTGTGCGAGCTCTACAGACACATATATATTAACACGAGGTGAGGCTCTCCGTGCTATATTCTATAAGAAACAACGTCTTATGCGAAAATCTCTAAGGAGAAGCTTCTTTCTATGCCACAATAAAACATAATGCACTTCCCCTCCTCTCAGCCATAATGGCCTTTTAGCGAAGACATCTTTTACATAGGATGGGATTCCGGAATACGTTCTTCTAGACCAGGAAAAGCACAGTTGACTTCAGAATACACAAGACCCTAACAATCATAACGTCCCTTTTGTTGGCAGTAAATGTGGTAGTGATACTGTTGAACACTACTACCCCCCAGACCTCAGGGTTCTCATGCAACTAAACATTAGGTAACTGACCACCTCTTTCTAAAAGTCTCTTAGAACTTATAAAAAGACAGGTTAACATGAGGCAGAACTAAACCACTTGCCAACAGAGCATGCTTCTTCTATTAGTAGTGAGTCAGCCCGCCATGGGCCAGCGGGGAACTTTTTCAGAAGAGGACAAGGTGAACCTTCATGAAGCATTAGACCTTATATTGTGAAGTCTCTAGTGTTATGTATAACAGACTGGGAACAGCATTAAACCCTAAAAGCATCTAACAGGTGAGAATCTCTACATAGATACCCAAGATTCTGCTACTAATACTTCAAGGCATCTAAAGAGAAAAATCCAGAGAAAAGAGGGTGTTCAAACTTTATCAATACAATTTGTAGTAAGCATGCTAAATCCTTTTTCACAGAACATACTACCTCACAGACAAGTTTGATGCCTTTCACTATAAATAGCCTACACCAAACAAATAAACAGTTCAAAACATGCAGTAAATGAAAACACCTGTCAACCCCCTCGGCCCTATGCTAAGTCTACTACCAATCAGTAGCCCTCATCTAATAGCTCACACCGTACAACGCGGGAAGTATGAAGCAGTGTTCAAATTTCAAAAGGTGCAAATTAACGTGATACGTGAGAGATCAAACAATAACTTGTCTAGCGCCCTTTAATATTCCTTCCAACAGTGTGGAGATGAGGAAAAGTATGATATTAACAATTTCTACAAAGGTTATTGCACAACCCAAAAAAGTTGAAGAGGTGGGAAGGGTCAATGAGGTTTTAGATGGCGAGAATATAAAGCTGAGGGCTACAGCCCAGGGGCAACATGTTAAGCACCAAAAGTGAATCAATTCTTGAGTAAAAACTAAGTTCCACAATATCAAGTTTCTTGGCTCAGACTTAACGTGGCATAGTATTAAAATTGGTGGTAATTTTAGAGCAGTTATTACAATGTCACAATGTAAAGTGTACATATGCGCGCAGGCAGTGGGAAGAGGAACAAGGTGTTACAGATTTTTTTTAATAGGTGGAAGACCAAAATCAAAAGGGGAAAAATACAAGAAATGGGGATTTGGTAGAACGGTGGAACAGAAGTATTCAATTAGAGGATGTCCTTGCTTGAGGATCACCTCGACATTAATACATATTGGTGTTTTGCCCTGGAGACAGGGTGGAAGAACTTTGTTACAATCTACATTAACAAAAACTCTACTTTTACAAAAAGGCATAGAAACCTGTAGAAATCAACACGCCGTCCCTTTTGCTATCAACAAAGGTGTTTGCAGTACGGAATACATCCTTTCCATACATACACCCAATACATACAAACATAGATATTGATACAGTACATACAGAGAGTACAAAAGAATATATGGCAACTTAAGGCACTTGTTTATGTACAAAGTACAATTTGTGAATCGAGAAATAAAAGATTGTGCAAGAGCAGTAAAGCTGCAAGCGAGGAACTGATATGGTAAGTCTTGAGTTTTGTTATCCTATTACAAAATCCTTCCAATAGGATTTAGAATTAATGGCCCTGGTTCACAGGCAGTCAACCGGAAAATTTGAATGCCAGAGGTTGAGGGAATTCAGGGCCACAGAACCAAGCGAGGGTTGCAGGCCGCTGAACGCTTCTTGATACATAGCTTGCGAACAGATGCAACTCCATCCTGTGTCAGCATTAGAAATGCACCTCACTTGCTACTACACATGCTGCATATGTTGAGGCACACTTCTCTTCCCTCAACAGGCACAGACATACAGTCTGGTACTTCAAACATTGCAGTATCCTTGAAACATTCGTAGGCGAGACAAACTTGAGAAAGACCAAGCCAAGTGCACAACTAGAATGCCTTTGGTCAGTGCCCCGGAAAGATAACTTTTGAGGACATGGAGGAAAACCGTAACAAAACACAGGTACTAAGGGGACGATAAAAGATCACATGCTGCATTAAAACTTAAAGGGATTCTGATTCGCCTGATCTAATCTTTAAACCTGAAATGGAACGTAAAGTATCTACTGTCCTAAACCCTGTGACAAGCTGATTACTGGCAGCCATTCTGGTATTGAAATTACAGGGCACTATGAAGTGCGTAACAGTTTTGTCGACTACCACAGATCGGCAAGTCCTGAAAGTAATATTGTACTTACGGGCCAGACTAAAGTGACACCTAATGACAACCTTTTGGCCCATGAATAGCATGTAGAAAGAGAAGTATGTGAGGTAGCATTTCCCTATCAACAGGAAAACTGATTTGCCCGCGTCACCATGCATGGTGCATCTAGGGACAGACAGACACTTCAGACCTAATGCATTGGCCAATAGTCTTTGGTATTCAGATGTGCTGATCTGCAAATAAAAATGAAACTGAAATTATAGGCATGTTGGCAAGGATTGTTGAGAGACCATAAGGCAACAGTTTGAAAGGATTGGTAAATCTGTCTTTAACCCTAAGTGGCCAAGCATCAAAGTAATCTCTGCCATTATACAAAAAATACAATTGTGTTTATTCTCCCTCTACTAACACAGATGAGCTCTGTCCAGATGTGCCCCGAGGTGTTGGTACTGGTTTGAGTACTGATGCCATGTAGCTGCGGAGTCCTTCAGAGTGCTGTTTACGTGTAAAGCAGGATACACAGCATCTGGAAATTAATCCACATGCATTTTAAATTTATGAACTATGGAAGGTGTATGCTCTATACAACTGAGTGGGACGAGGTTTCCTATTTCACTATATTGCTGTTTCAATTCTGGATTCATAAAATACACAGGGAAAGTGAAGAGAGGCAATTATTTTAAAAAGCTTGTTTGCCTAAAGATTACAGCTTAGGGGCTCCCTATGATTTGCTTTACTTTTTACCCTTTAAAAATGTATGTGATTATCAGAAATACCTCTCCCGACATTAACTGTATCACACCTGTACACAATCTATGGCTTGAAGGCGAAGTTGCATGAAAGCAGACTTCAGAAATGTTCCAATCAATTGTGTAGATCTCGGTTCCATCTCAGTAAAGTGGTAGGAAACACTCAACTACGTTATGCTTTGTACGTATGTGAAAGCACCTTGATAAAACTTTGAAATGGAAAGGACCAAAGTATGCAAGGCTAACTATCTGAAAAGTCAGCAAGCAGCACAAATGGACATGGGTTCTCACTGCTATATGAGAGGACAGTACTTTTCACCTTCCTGATGGTTTACTCCTGAAACAGAGAAAAAAGCATGTACTTTGGCAAACAAAACTGCAGTATGCCTCACCTAAAGGCTGATTACAGGATACATCTGTAAATCATGTGTCAGTATGGGTTTGTCAATATGTTGCGTTTCGTGGGAGAATCTATAAGAGCATCCGGGGAGGTCTGAGAGGCAGGAAACACGGACTTGGAGCAATATTCCACGTAGGCAACAACGCAAGACATCAACAGCCAGAAGTAGTTGCAGCAAGTCGCCATACAAGTATGGGTCAGTTTCACCTAATGACGGGGTACATCCTGATTCAGGACACCACACAAGTTCAGAGCCTGATGCTCCCAGTTTTGTATGTGACTGCAGATGTCCTCGGGACAAAAAGATTGAAGATAGTGTACAACACTTGACTGCTTTGGACGACAGTCCTGTTAAGGTTGACATCCAGTGTTCTCCATAATGAATAGTGTCTTGATTATCACCCTGCAGCTGTAACAGCTCTGCACAACTTAAATTCATTTTCTAGGGATTCTGAGCGCCAAACATGAGTTTAACTCTTCAGTTCTCCTAGTGAGCTTGGATTCCAGAGAAGGATGTTGAGCCGAGCACAGAAGCAGGCCACCCCTGCTCAGTAAGCGCAATAGCAAGGTCTCAGTCAGCTCAACGGCAAGGAAATTTGCTCTGAGAAAAAGCAGCTATATGCCCCAACTTCAGAGCATTTAAGCCATTCCTTTAGGAGGCACTTGTTTCATTGCACTGTCACGTTCCCCCCCATTTAGGTTTGTGGACAGGGGGTAGACCGGGGACTGCAGGGTTGTGGTGCTATGCCCATGGGAAAGATTGGTTTTAAAAACCACTGACAAAACAAGAAAATTTGCATTGTATTTAAAAAAAAAAGCATCAAAGTGAAAAGCGAGCAGAAAGGCAATGTAAAGTTTTTATTGCACCAGCTGCAATCGTCTTGAAGGCAGTAGGGTTGGTGGTTGTCACATTTATATTGCTTTATGACTTTGCTTCTGAAGATCCTTTTTAAGGCACATTTCACCCAGTCGTGTTTTCGAAAGAACAGAAAAAGGGACTTTGGAGTCGATCTGATCGTCAAAGGCCACCCAATTTCTGCCAGGCAAGTTTTGGCTTTTTCTAAGGAGATTTCAACTTCTTGGGTCGAGGTGATGTTCCATTCTCAGCTTTCACTACTCCATTTTCAAAACCAGTGTCCCTCTTTATTAGTTTAGACTGATGCTTGCTCACAGCTGCAGCAGCTACAGTGGCTCTCTTTCTTGCAGCCTGTTCGTTCCAGTACTCCCTCCAACGACGCAACTGGAAGTGAATAAATCGCCACATCATCCAAGCCTGGGAGAGGCACATTAGGAACAGCACAGAGAGTCTAAAAAGCAAAGTGTTGAAATTTCCCTTTTCAGGATCAAAACTGTTGTTCTCCACCCGGGCCAGTCCAAATCCAATGGTCAGCACTGAAAGTGTGAGGGTAAACAGACGAGTGAGTACGAAAACCGCTGCCCAGGCGTTAAATAATTTTTGGTTGTTTTCATCTGTGAAGTAGAAGAGACGCGCCACGTGGAAAAGGAATTCAGCCACATTCTGCAGCAGCAGCAAGATCAGCCCCAGACGTGTTAAATTTAGAAGGTAGGCACCAGCTATGTGCACCAGGTACAAACTGATGTACTGCAAGTGGCGTGGGATTTCCTCCTTTCGCACCTTCTGAAAGTACAGCTCAGGTAGCGCGTGGAGCCAATATGCCAGCTGGCAAAGGTAGAAAAACTTCACCTGGAAAGGGAGATAGGCATGAGGATAGTTTTCCCACAAGCTTTTTGGATTTGATAAATATCCTTCCGTTACTGCTACATACAAACACCAAAACATTGAGCTGAGATGAAAGGCTACAAGCTGCCCTGATTCATTGAACTTGCTGTGCTTGGCTTTGGAGAGGTGAAGCCGTCGGGTGATTTTGTCTAAAGCATACTCCTGAACCACGGCATGCAGGATGAGTGCAATGATGATATAAAACAGAATAGTCACCAGATCTTTGATACCATAGCGATAGTACACTAATTCACCATCTGGTGCAGGGACACTAATGTTGTATTGAGGTAAGATAAATAAAAAGGCAGTTTTCGCAGTGACCTCGAACATCAACGCGATGAGCACGCAGACCAGGAGGCAGAAGCAGATGTCGGCGTGGTTGTGGATGAAGAACTCCTGGCTGAAGAGCGGGTAACTTTTCGTCCTCCTGCGGAAAGCCATCTTCCTCCGGCGCCCCTTCCCTCAGCCTCCCTTGAATAAATGGTTCTTGTATGGTAAATGCTTGTATCTCACTTACTCTTCTTAGAGATGTGATGACAATTAGAAATGCTACTTTCCATGTTAAGTATTGTATTTCACATGAGTACATGGGTTCAAACGGTGGACCCATGAGTCGTGTTAAGACAATGTTAAGGTTCCACGAAGGAACTGGTGGCGTCCTTGGTGGGATAATTCTTTTCAGACCCTCCATAAAAGCTTTTATGACTGTGATCTTAAATAGTGATGTTGAATGCGTAACTTGCAGATAAGCTGAAATAGCGGTGAGATTAATTTTAATAGATGAAAAAGCTAGCTTTGACTTTTGTAAGTGCAGTAGATAGCTGACGATGTGTTTAGCAGATGCGTGTAAGGGTTGTATGTGTTTATTATGGCAGTAATAAACAAATCTTTTCCATTTATTTGCATAGCAATGTCTTGTGGTTAGTTTCCTAGCTTGTTTTATGACCTCCATACATTCTTGTGTGAGGTCCAGATGTCCGAATTCTAAGACTTCAGGAGCCAAATTGCTAGATTCATGGATGTTGGATTTGGGTGTCTGATCTGTTGTTTGTGTTGGGTTAACAGATCTGGTCTGTTTGGTAGTTTGACATGAGGCACTACTGAGAGGTCTAGTAGTGTTGTATACCAAGGTTGTCTTGCCCAAGTTGGTGCTATTAGTATGAGTTTGAGTTTGTTTTGACTCACTTTGTTTACCAGATATGGAAGGAGTGGGAGAGGGGGAAAAGCGTATGCAAATATCCCTGACCAACTCATCCATAATGCATTGCCCTGAGACTGATCCTGTGGGTATCTGGATGCGAAGTTTTGGCCTTTTGCGTTTTCTTTTGTTGCAAATAGGTCTATTTGTGGTGTTCCCCATCTTTGGAAGTAGGTGTTTATTATTTGGGGGTGCATCTCCCATTCGTGGATCTGCTGGTGATCTCGAGAGAGATTGTCTGCTAACTGATTCGGAATTCCTGGAATATACTGTGCTATTAGGCGAATGCGGTTGTGAATCGCCCAATGCCATATTTTTTGTGCCAGGAGACACAACTGTGTTGAGTGTGTTCCTCCTTGTTTGTTCAGATAATACATCATTGTCATGTTGTCTGTTTTGACAAGAATGTGTTTGTGTCTTATTATAGGTTGAAATGCTTTCAACACTAGAAACACTGCCAGTAGTTCCAAGTGATTTATGTGAAACAGTCTCTGCTGAGTGTCCCATTGTCCTTGGATGCTGTGTTGGTTGAGGTGTGCGCCCCACCCTATCATGGAGGCATCTGTCGTTATTACGTATTGAGGCACTGGGTCTTGGAAAGGCCGCCCTTGGTTTAAATTTATATTGTTCCACCATTGAAGCGAGGTGTATGTTTGGCGGTCTATCAACACTAGATCTAGAAGTTGACCCTGTGCCTGTGACCATTGTGATGTTAGGAACTGTTGTAAGGGCCGCATGTGCAATCTTGCGTTTGGGACAATGGCTATGCATGAGGACATCATGCCTAGTAGTTTCATCACCATCTTGACTTGTAGCTTTTGTTTTGGATACCTGGCCTGTATTACATTGTGAAATGCATGTACCCTTTGCGGACTTGGAGTGGCAATACCTTTTATTGTGTTGATTGTCGCCCCCAAGTATTGCTGTGTTTGACACGGCTGAAGGTGTGACTTTGTGTAGTTGAGTGAGAAACCTAGTTTGTGGAGGGTTTCTATGACATACATTGTGTGTTGTGAACACCGTTCTTGCGTGTTGGTTTTGATTAACCAATCGTCTAGGTACGGAAACACATGTATTTGCTGCCTTCTGATATGAGCAGCTACTACTGCCAGGCATTTTGTAAAAACTCTTGGCGCAGTTTTTATCCCGAATGGCAACACTTTGAATTGGTAATGTACCCCTTGGAATACAAACCTTAAGTACTTTCTGTGTGAAGGATGTATCGGTATATGGAAGTATGCATCCTTTAGGTCTAGTGCGGTCATGTAGTCTTGTTGTTTGAGCAGTGGGATTACGTCCTGTAATGTCACCATGTGAAAGTGATCTGATTTGATGAAGGTATTTAATGTTCTGAGATCTAATATGGGTCTTAGAGTCTTGTCCTTTTTGGGTATGAGAAGGTACAGAGAGTAAACTCCTGTTCCTTTTTGTTGAATTGGTACTAATTCTATTGCTCCCTTTTGCATCAACGCTTGGACCTCTAGTCCTAGAAGATCCATGTGTTGTTTTGACATATTGTGTGTTTTCGGTGGGACGTTTGGAGAAATTCTATGCAATAACCATGCTGGATAATTGCTAGGACCCAAGTGTCTGTTGTTATTTCCTCCCAATGTTTGTAAAACTTGGTTAGTCTTCCCCCCACAGGTGTTAGGTGTTGGGGATTTGTGACGTGGAAGTCACTGCTTGTTTTGAGGAGTTTTGGGACTTTGGAACTTCCCTCTATTTTTTTGGAATTGTCCCCCTCTATATTGTCCCCGAAAACTTCCCCGCTGATATTGGCTCTGATAAGTGGGTCTTGTTTGTGAGGTTGTGGGTTCTGTAGTTTGTCCTCGAAACCCCCCTCTAAACTGCGTTTTGCGAAATGTGCCTCTGCTCTGTGGGGAGTAGAGTGCGCCCATGGCTTTGGCCGTATCAGTTTTTTTTTTTAAGTTTTTCGATAGCAGTGTCCACCTCCGGCCCAAACAACTGCTGTCCGTTAAAAGGCATATTAAGCATGGCTTGTTGTATTTCCGGCTTGAATCCTGACGTACGCAACCATGCGTGTCTCCTTATGGTTACTGCTGTATTTACTGTCCTAGCAGCTGTATCTACTGCATCCATTGCCGACCGTATCCGATTATTTGAGATACTTTGTCCTTCCTCCACCACTTGTTGTGCCCTCTTCTGGAACTCCTTGGGTAAGTGTTCAATGAAATGTTGCATTTCGTCCCAATGAGCCCTATCATATCTTGCCAGCAGTGCCTGTGAGTTGGCAATACGCCATTGGTTGGCAGGTTGTGCTGCAACCCTTTTTCCCGCAGCGTCTAACTTGCGACTCTCCTTGTCTGGAGGTGGTGCATCTCCTGAGGTGTGAGAGTTTGCGCTTTTGCGAGCTGCCCCTACTACCACAGAGTCTGGTGTTAATTGCTGCGTGATATATACAGGGTCTGTTGGCGGTGGCTTGTACTTTTTTTCTACTCTTGGAGTTATGGCCCTGCCCTTCACAGGCTCCTGACACACCTGTTTGGAGTGTTTTAGCATTCCAGGTGGCATAGGTAAGCTTTGGTATTGGCTATGAGTCGAGGATAGTGTATTAAACAAAAAGTCATCCTCAATCGGTTCTGCGTGCAAGGTGACGTTATGAAATGCAGCTGCTCTTGACACCACCTGTGTATAAGCTGTACTGTCCTCAGGTGGCGACGGCCTAGCTGGGTAACAGTCTGGGCTGTTATCTGACACTGGCGCATCATAAAGATCCCTTGCGTCGGGATCATCCTGACTCATTCCAGTATGAGTTGGGGATTGCATCAGTGGTGGAGTGGCTACCGGTGATGTGTGCGTTGATGGTGGTGGGGATGGTGGCGGTGTTGTTTGTTTTGCCACCTTTGCCTGTGGCTGATTGTCCTTTTCTTGAAAGGCAAGTCTTCTTTTCATCCTAATTGGGGGAAGAGTACTTATCTTCCCTGTGTCCTTTTGGATGTGGAGCCTTCTCCGAGTGTAGTCTGGCTCCATTGACTGTAGTTCTTGTCCGAACTTATGTCCTTTCATTTGGGAGGACAGTCCCTGTTCCTCTGTGTAGGAACCTGATTTCGGTTCCGAGGCTGGATGTTTCGGAATGGAAATCTTTTCGGTAGCCTTTTTCGGTTCCGGCGACACCATCTTTATTTTCGGCATCCCGGTCTCTCGGTGCCGACTTGTTTCGGTGCCGCCCTCTCAGTGTCGAACTTGCTCAGTCCTGCTGTCTCGGGCTCGAGTTTGCTGTGTGCCGGTATCTCGACCGGAGTCGGATGACTTCGACACATGCGTGCCCTTTTTCGGTGCCGATGGTGGGTCACCTATTTTTCGGGTTAAGCCATGGCCTGCTGGCGGTGGCGTCCCCTGGGCTTTTGTGGTCTTCTCGTGAGTTTTGTGTGTCGACGTCTTACTCACGGTTTTAGGCGTCTCTTTGGGATCGAGCTCTTCCGAGTCCGAGTCCTGGATGGAAAAGGTTTCTTCTTCCTCCTCCAAGTGTCTTTGTCCTGTCGGCGCCGACGCCATTTGCAGTCTCCTTGCTCTTCGGTCTCTTAGTGTCTTCCTCAACCGAAACGCTCGACAGGCTTCACAAGTATCTTCCTTGTGTTCTGGAGACAAACACAAGTTACAGACCAGGTGCTGATCTGTATATGGATATTTGTTGTGGCATTTGAGGCAGAAGCGGAATGGGGTCCGTTCCATCAGCCTTAAAGAGCCACGTGGTCGGGCCGACCAGGCCCCGACGGGGGATTGAAAAAACCCCGAAGGGCCACCGGAGCTCTTCAAAAGTCGGTGTCGATCTGTTGTAACTAACCAGATACCGAACGCAAACAATTCTGTCGATTTTTCCGAGATTCTAACTATCTTTCCGAACCGAAACACGGAGCGAAAAGGAACACGTCCGAACCCGATGGCGGAAAAAAAACAATCTAAGATGGAGTCGACGCCAATGCGCAATGGAGCCGAAAGGGGAGGAGTCCCTCGATCTCGTGACTCGATAAGACTTCTTCTAAGAAAAACAACTTGTAACACTCCGAGCCCAACACTAGATGGCGGGATGTGCAAAGCATGTGTATCTGCAGCTACACATGCCATCGAACATATATATATATATATATCCACTGCATACATATTCATTGTTGAAGCATTGTACTTTTCATGCCTGACATTGTTTAACTGCTGTGAGTATTTTAGCAATTACACATGTTTTACTGCATTCAAGTTAAATGCTGATGTTCATATTTTCGTGCAGTTTGTTTTGATATCTAAATAAATTAATTACTCAAAATAGCAGTGCTGCACTTCTCTGCATCATTTTTGTCTTTGTTTGAAGCAAAGCAGAACAATTTGGCGTAGTTGGCAGGATACGAAGTGAAAGATTTAAAAGTGAAAATGTTTGGCAAAAAGTCAAAGGCAGTTTCTCAGGTGCCAAATGAAATACCAGGGTGGGAAAAAGCATCCTATGATGTTCTTGCAAATGAATGGTCTTATGGAGCAGGGTTATGTGAGAATTGGGTGGATGTCTTATTGATGCTGAACCAAAAGCAGTTTTACTCTGTTTACAAAAAGTGCCAGGAGAACGGGAACGTGATTTATCTATTTTAGGGAGTCAGGGCTGGATCCTGTTATCTGCTTATAGAAAAAAGCAGGAGAAATGTGGTGAAAATCTGCATTTTTAGCTCAAGCTTAACCGCTCGACCTCATGTATACTTTTAGCATACTTCATATGGCTTAAAGACATTTTTTTGTTGGTTGCAGTGTCCTTTAAAAATTCTTGCTCGCTAGTGGTCAGTTCTGCTTTTTTTGCTCTCCTTTCTCTGTTTCAGAGCAGTGACTAACTACTGTATTATTAGACTTGGTTTCTTTATCTATTGCTGTGATGGACTACTTTGGCATTTCTTTGTTGCTGCCTTTTCATTGTGGGTGTTTTAGGCTGGTAGCTGCCTACGTTTTATTGCAGCATTCCGTTCCTCTCTCCTCCTCCCATGTAGCGGACAATTGTTTTGCCTTTATTCCAATGCTGTCCTCCTCTGGCAACTGGAACTTTTGCTCCACCAATAAATTGTTAATAAAAGGCATCTCCTAGGCTTCGTTCTTTTAAATTAATGTTATTTTACCACTGCCTAACATCTGTTGATTATGTTCTTTTAGTACAGCCTTGCGCAATAGATTTAATCTTGAAGTAAGCTTATTTTTATGTGTGTTTATGTAACATTAAAATAAGCTTATTTTACAAAAGTAGGCCCTGGTGCCTAAACGTTAAGCTCACTGCTTAGGAAAGCCATAATATGCCCTTTCATGGAGAATGTAGCTAAACCTAGAAGCAATGATGTGAAACTTGCAGAGCCTGGCATCTAGAGTCTCTCCAGGCCCCCTCCTAACATCGGCACAGAGGGCATTGCTTATCTCCTTTATTGGGGCCATAAATAGTCTCAGGCTGCTCTGTTATTGTTAACTTCATTAGCGCTCTGTTGAAATGGGAAGCAAAACCACTTGCAAGACTTTTCATTCTGCTAACATAAAAAGACAATACTTTTCCAGTCTTATTTTCCAATTTCTGTTCAAATGTTTACACAACTCAAGGTAGTGCAGTCATCTTCTAGCCTCTCCTCAAGGGCTTGTGATTTCTGATGTCAGTAGCCACCAGTGACCACCAAAACATGGCAGGTTAAGACAGAATTATGAGGTGGGATAGACCAGTTTATGTGGCAAGAAAAGTCCAGTTCTGAATTTACAGTGCCAATAGCTGTAACTCAAGAAAATGCAAGACCTATTGCTTTGCAAATGCTGGTTTTAAATGGGAGAAATTTAAAGTGGAGAAAAATGTTCCATATTTTGAACTTTTTTGCAGAAACATTTTCTGCACTATAAATTTCTCACATAAAATAAAAATGGTTGTATGTTTGTGTTATACATGCAACAGTGCCATGCATGGCGAAAGGTATGTCCTGTGACGTAAGCAGATACAACACAGACTCTCAGTCACCCATACACATACATCCCGTTCATACCCACACATGTTCATAGATCCCCAAAGAACATGTTCTCAGTAACAAACATGGCAGCCCTGTCACTGTGCCCCTAATCAAAGTATTTTGTTCAAACCACAGTATCTGGCTCTGTGGACATTAGGTTTAAAGTCAATGAAGCTGCGAATGGGGGTGTCTGGTAACAATGCATGAGTTTTTTTTAGCCTTCTGTAGCTCATGATGATTTTCACCGATCAGAAGTAGTTCTCAGTACAGAAAAGGGTGGAAACCCCTGGCTCTAGAGTCTGTTTCCTAAATATGCCTACATATGTGTTTCCTCATCCTTCCTTGTTTTCAATGAAATACCTCAGTTTGCCAATCCACCTTTTATTTTTAGGGTCTTGTCGCCCCATTCTTTAAGCTGGCCTGCTGTTCGTGATTAGAGGAGTAAGAGAGTAGGCAACTTGCTGGCTTGCGTTGGCAGATTGTTCATTTGGGGCAAGGCCAACTAGCTGTAGGTTTTGAGAGGTCTGCTACTCAATATGAACAAGTGGGATTCCAGGGTGCGCCTGACATCATGCCCAAATGGCAGCCATGTGCAGGCCTGCAACACTTGGGATAATGCTACAACTGAAACTGCCTTTTATTTGAAATACTGACAAGACTGGTCTTTGAAAGTTCTAGTTTGCTTTGGCTGTGCTCATATTAATTTATTCAGGCCTGAAAACCGCCTACAAAGTAAGCTTTCCTGTCGTAAACATACAATTTATTAGGAATTATACAATTTATTATTATATCCAGAGCATAAGAAGATGTCAGAGAATGTGTGTAGCTACAATAATTATGCCATCTTTATCACAAACTGAGGATCCTGTGAAAGCCACAAGTAGCGCTTAGTGACCCCCCATGAACATACAGTATAATATGAATTGACAACCTGAACTAAAAACCAGTCAACCCTTATTTGTCAGATATACCGGTTCCTTCCTACCTTGTGTTACTAGGCAAAGGGCCTGACTTGCAGACATGTCCTTTTGATGCATCCAAACATGGAAGGCAGATCAAGGGTGATAGATGCCTCCAACGACTACTAAAGACTATACTTGCCATTTTTTGGGGCTCCAGATTTACCAACGTGATGAAAACACTAAAGGCACCAAAGTACACATAGCCAATGTCAAGGCTTTCTTGCTAAATTAAATAAAAATAAATAACGAAAAACACACACATACGCACTGGTAAAAGTTTCAGAATTTCAAGTCATCCATTGTCACCTTAATCAGCTTTTAATATAGTAGACAGTCTATGGCACATTGTCACTGTTTATTATGTTTAATGGCACTATGGAATGTGGAAACTAATAGGAAACCAAACTACTATAAAGAAGAAACTATAATACATAGGAAATATAATTGAATACAGAAAGCAAAAGCTCAGCATCCACATCTAGGGGCACTCACACTACAGTGGGAGTGATAAAGAGATACAATGAAAAATACAATGAAAATTAAAGAAGAGCCCAGCGGTGGAAAATGAGAAACAACATCTATTGGAGTGAAGTGGATGGTGAATACCAAGGTTGTTTAGATCATAAGGAAACGTATGTTCATTTTTATTTACCTCCTACTGGGTGGAAAAAAAAGTGAGCCAGTCAAAGAACCTGCTTCCACCGCGTAGTAAAGAGATTCCATAAATATGAAGAGCTTGGTATTATAAATTATAAATATAAAGTCACACAATACCTTGTATAACCCACGGATGCCCTCGTTCCTATATATCTTCACAAGAGCATCCACCATTCCTTTATAACGCCGCTTTGATGGGTCGATACCAGCATCATACTGCAGAACAAGCCGAGTCTTGGTAACCCAGATAGGGTTAGTAAGACACAGGGTCATGGCACCTAACGGCAAAGAAAACAATACATTTTTAATCTTTATTTTCGTTTTAAATCACAAGGAATATAGATAAAGAAAATGTGACAGCTCAAGCACAGGCATATTTTCATGTACATAACAAAGAATCTAAGTGGACCTTCTATTACGTGACAAAAAGGCTTTTACTTTACATAGCCACAAATGTGTGTGGCTGCCACAGACAGCTTAACTTTTCACTGCTCATTTCAAGGGGTCACTCACCCAGTAGCCTTACCACCCCTAATACAACATGATGTGTGCCCACCAATATGCTACTCTATACCTCAACTACAATAAGCCAGTTTCCTCCACATGTGTAGTTGATCACTCCTTATTTTCATCTAATTACACAGCCTCCGGCTTGTACCCTTCACATTAACCTTTTCTTCTCTCCTCCCATTGAGCTCTTAAACGTACAGGCTTATTAGCATTATTCAGTTTCTCCAGCAGCAGTTTCAAGGCAGCCTAGTGTCTGGGGGTTCTGAAAACTGAAAAATAATCATGGCCCTGTCAGGTAGGTGTTTAGTTAGCTGGTCATCGTGTCTTGTGAGCTTCATATGACTCCCCTTAGCTACCATCCATTCTAGCAGGTATTTGACCCAACTTTTGAATTGTGGTTCTCTCAGTCTTAACCAAGGAATTGCTAGATGCTTTTTGGCTCGACCGCATCTCAGCAATGCAAATCTGTACCTCTGCTGTCCCCTTTTAGGCTAAGGCAGAATGCCACGTAAGCAATGCTTAGTGCTGATTGCTGTAATCCCTGGTGTTGTCGGATACAATTTACATAGAACCTGCATCCAAAAGCTCTGTATAAACCAGCAGGACCATGTCATAATTAGAAATCCAGAAACAATGCGGTGATAGTGGATACTCTAATTAATCGCAGCCACTGTCAATCGCTAGGGCCACATCCAATTCCATTATTTTTGGCCCGCCATGCCACCTCAGTTGGGACCCAGCTATATGCAAATCAGCAAATCAGCCTTGACACTGCTCCTCATGAGAACGGTCCAGCCTGAACTGCCAGGCTACGTCCTTCTTGAAGCAACCTAGGACCAGTATTGCCCTAGTTAGGGCTCTTCAGCTGGGTATAGTTTGGTTTTAGTGGCACAGTGAGCCCAGGACCCACATCTGGGCACACCAGGTGCCCTTTGGCATCAAATGCAAAAAACAAGGTGATGGATGTAATGCTAGAATGAATCCCAGCCACTGGCAATGGCTAAGGTCTGCATTGCAATCCCAACCCAGTCTTGGGTTGCAGGTGTTCGGTTCAGGGGGGACCTGCCTTGGCAGTTCGGGATGGACTGTTTCCATTAGAGTGCCATTTTACGGTGGTCAGATATATTCTATGCAATTAATGAAATTAAATCAGCACTCCCAGATGTCAACCTGAACATTGCCAGGGTCTCGTTTTTCACTGGTGTTTCTGGAAACCCACCCTACACCTATCTAGCTGTTCCTGTCAATTTTGTAAAAACTGCTTTTGTCCAATAATAAAGGCTGTTTGAACTTCATCTCAAGTTACAGATCTATCATTGGGATACAAACGTGCTGTCCCGTGTCTTTCTAATCTGCCTGAAACACTACTGAAAACACAGACACAGATCTGCCTGAAATGGGGATCATCTCACGCCCTTCTGCATCACTCTTTCCAAAATCTGACCACTTCCCTAATTATGTATGGATATTTTTGCAGTATATGCCATCCCTCTCCCCAATCACCAATATTGCCAGCATTTTCTTCTGCCATGTGTGTCTCTGAACGGCTTAGTCTAAGTTTGCAATAAAACCGCTGGACCACCTGTTCTTGCTGAGTAGCCAAACAATATAACAAAGTCTGGCAGTCTCAACATCCCCTTTTCCCATGTACGTTTCAGTATGTCGAGTTTGACCCTTCTGCATCCCCTTTTTTCAATATGGCCAAAAGTTGGTCCAGCTCCCTAATCTGGTACATTTGTAACAAGCTCTTTCTTCCCTGCAGGGAACACAAACATCTCCTCAGAAGTATCACCTTTGACACAGACCGTCTGATCATGACAACATTCACAGTGTGCTCCAAAAGGCCACTTTGTTGAGCCAATATTGCTCTTCTAGCGTAGGTGCCGCTCCAATACCTACAAGTCTGAAATGTACTGGTTCCTGAGGAATGCCCAAATCAGGCTAATTATCCATCTCGTGCCCTTTTAAACCCTCCAGGAGGATTAATTTGGACATTGCCTGGTTAACACAAAGCCCAAATATTGCTTCAAATTGTTTCAGGTCCTGCCACAGAAGGAGTACTGGTGTTGCTGGGTCTTGCAGTTATATTAAAATATTGTCTTCGCACAAAGAGACCACATGCATAGTGTCTCCTACAACTATACTCATATTCAACAGCTCTTGTCGCAGAACAACCCCCTTTGGCTCAATTGCTAGAGCAAATAGGAGAGGAGACAGACAGCAACCCTGGCTGGCTTCCTTTCCTGAGGGCCAGCTGGCAGTCACCTCCTAACCCACTTTATCAGTGGCTTGAGCCTCCACATATAACAGAAAAACAAAACCACACACACAGGTCCAAATGTCATTTCCTAACACTAGCAACGTAAATGACAGATCTAGCTTATCAAAAGCTTTTCGTTATCAAGAACAACCAGTGTGTATGGATCATCCCTCCACTTCAAAATGTGCATTGCGAGCCACTGTAAATTAGGAAGTGTGCTCCTATGCAGCACAAAACTGCCTTGATCTGAATAAATCAGTGTCAACAACTTTGAGCAGTCAGTTATCCAACACACTGTTCAGCACTTTGATGTAAGTATTTAGCAAGGATAGTCGGCTGTAAGAGCCCCACTCTGGCGAATAGATCCAGTACAGGTCCACGGCTAAATTGTCTCCACCTGGGGAAATATATGCCATGTCAAATGGCTCCCTTGTTGTGGCAGCCTGATTCCTTGGCTAACTATGTGCTTTCCTACCAGGTTCTGCAGCTGCTTGTATAAATGTGAAAGATATTTTTGTAAAACATTGTTAATTCTGTCCTGCATGACTATTAGGTTTCCATTCTGTCTTAGAAGGAGTAGAACTGAAGTATTGTTTTTCACTCTTAAGTGACCATGTAGGCAACCATCCTGCTTTATGTCCCAGCCGATGTAACCTCCGGTGAATTGTCCTACTGCTGCAATTTCTGATGTGTCCCAGGTGTCATTGACTGTTTTTTAGCTTTTTTGGCCAAGTTCTTAAGATTCATTTCTAATATGCTAATCTCCCTATTCAGTTGTAGTTTAGTATCATAAATCTTAGACGCGTGCTCCTCCCGCAATACCACCTTAAAGGTTTACCATTCTACCGCTAAGCTAGGAGCAATGCCCCAGCTAGTATAAAAAATCCTATCAATTGCCTCGCTCACATGCCTCTTGGAGGCTCTGTGCTTTAAGGCCTCTGGTCCAAAACACCACACAGGAACCAGAGCTCAATGCAGGTCTTATCTGCAATGCTCACAATTTCTGTAACTAAGTCACAAGTAGCTACCACAAAATACCTTCTGCACAATAACTTGTTAAGATGGTAGATTCCTAGGGTTTGATCCCTTCTGGCACTAATAGGGGACCATGACAAAGTGCCTGGAGGTTGCGGGGAAGGCTGCTGCTGAAACTCGTCAGTTGATCACAAGACGAGAAAGTGGGCTGCTAAATAGAAATTACTTGGGCCGGTTTGCGAAGGGACTGACAGACGTGCTATATTGTACACAGTTTTTACTAGGTAACTTTAAAGAAGTAGTTTTCAGTCCAGTCCCAGTTGGTGCAATTACTGATGACTGGGTGATGATGTAAAGTGGGCCATATTCATTGCTCTTGTTTCACGTATGAATAACTCAAACCAATAGTCTAAAAAGCAGTTGGAAAAGGAGGAAAAAGCAACATCCTGACTAGATTAAAATGTTTTCTTACCAGCCTGTGCTGCAGAAATAAGGTGCTCTGTCGCAGTAAGTACCTCTTCCCGGCCTTCTTTTTTATAGGCTTTAATAGCATTATAGCTGAAAGAAGGACATAAAATAAGAATTAAGAGCGTCAGAAAAACTCTACTGAAATGACTACTATGAAGGCACAATTAGTACTTACACGATTATGCACAGCAGCAAAGGAAACTCTCATCATAGACAAGCATGCTCACTGCAGACTTTTTTTAGACGGTCCTCTCCTCCAGGCAAATAAGGCAGAGGATGAAACTGTGCAAATTGAAATTAGGAAAAAATAGACTTTTGAAGTTCCACCTGAATTCTTGGGCAAACACAAGGTCTCTGGAATTATGTGGTAGAGGAGGACCAGATTATGTGTCAGGGTTGACTAAGTTACGCGGCAAGAAAAGGCAAATCATGCAGAGTAGTACACAAAGGGCCACATGTACGAAGGCTTTTGCATGTCGCAAACAGGGAATCGGGCCGTTTGCGACATGCAAAATGCACTTTCCCATGTACCAACCCATTTTTGCGATTCGGTAAACTATTTACCGAATCGCAAAAAGGGATTGAGACTCACAATTAGGAAGGGGTGTTCCCTTCCTAATTGCGACTCGCAGTCCCATGTATGATTGTTACAATCGCAGTTAGCACCCGTGTCACAATGGTGCTAACCCATTCACAAACAGGAACGGGTCCCTATGGGACCCCTCCCCCTTTGTGAATGTCAGCAAAAACATTTTTTCAGAGCAGACAGTGGTCCTGTGGACCACTGCCTGCTCTGAAAAAAATGAAACAAAAACGTTTCATTTTTTGTTTTTGAAATGCTTCTCGTTTTCCTTTAAGGTAAAAGCAGTCACCGACATGGTGGTCTGCTGTCCCCAGCAGGCCACCATCCCTGTGAGGGCCGCCATTCCCAAGGGGGTCGCAAATTGCGACCTACCTCATGAGTAATCATGAGGTGGCCATTTGCGACCCCCTTGCAAATCGCTAACAGTGTCATTGACACTATACAACATTCGGTTTTGCGACATGCAAATTGCGAGTCCTTCTGAGTCGCAAAACCAAACGTTGGTACTTGTGGCCCAAAATTTTGTGATAGCATTACTACATTATTTTCCCACTTTTACACTTGTAACCACTGTCTGGGTTTAGGTTGCACCTCACTGGTACCAGTTTAACACACAAATATAGCTATAAGTAACAGAAAGGTGACCCCTCAACTTTTCCAAAGGGCCTTCGGCTGCACTGGAACACTTGGTGCTGTGTTTTTATCAACTTTTGAACTATTTGAGCTAGAAACAACATTTTTTAAATTAAAAATCTGCAGATTATGCATCAGATGATGGATAAAGTGCAAATCCATAATTATGCCATAAACACTGCAGCCGCACATCACATAATTCCAGTGGCCCTGGGCAAACACCATTATCACTAACATGTCTGACAACAATCACAGGAGCGCTTCCCCTCTAGTCCCAATCAGCTTGGTATCCAGGAACACTATCATAATATACAGAAAGACGATTTTAAATTCCCTCTAGTTGAACATTTTGTGAAATGTCATCAGATACAAGATCCTTTTTACTTTCTGTGGGTTGATCAAACTCAAACATCCCCCGGGAGGCAACCTTGTTCTCAAATTGCGACAAACTGAAAGTAAACTTATAATTCGTTATGACACAGTTCGACAAGGGCTTAACAAGGATCCAGAATGGCACTATTGGCTTCTCTGGCCATCACACCTATATATACACACTAGTGATCAGAAACTTGTCCCTAATGGACTTACAGCAACTATATTAAAACAAGTACTAAAATCTTATAATACCTACAATAGCAAAACTAAAACTATACCCCACTGATCCTACAGGCCAGCATACAACTATCTTCAGTATATTTATACTAACCCCCTCAGGGTAATAGCAATTGTAGGGAACTCTTGATTGCCTAATCAATTATGGGTGACGACACTTCACTTCCCTTGTTTCCTAATACGGGTTTCTCTCATAATTACACGTGACTGTCCCAAGATGGCCGAATAACTTTTCCAATATTTCCTTCGTCCCCATCACGGGTTCTAAAAATGGTGGTAGGACTAATTTGCCTACCCTCGATCAAAAATAACTGAAGGACTTCTAATAACAGGTTTCTCCCATATATGAACGCAAATATTTGATTGTCACACCAAATCAGCAGAAGGACATAATAATCCGCACCTTCCTGTTGTAATACTAGATAGATAGAATAGATAGCTATAGAATGTAGAATGTAGAATAGAATGTAGAATGTAGAATTCTGTGTGGGGACATCAGAGTCAGTTGGGAGAGGAGGCTTTGCTGATCAGACGCTGTCGGTGAGCCTTTATTATTGATGCTTCTTGAAATAAAAGAAACACAAAGAACATCTGCAAGTGTGTACATCTTTGATTACAACAATTTGGCGACGAGTGTTGTTTAGGCTCATCGAATATTCTATATTGTGGATCCGGTGGAGGAAAGTTTTGGCGTTTTTATCTTCAAAGTACTCACCGCTTTTCAAAAAGGTACTGTAGCCGTGGGATTTGGAAATTTCCTCTTTCCTTATTAATTTATCGCCGCTTCAAGCACTCATTAACGAAGTGTACTAGTTTCCTAGCAACGGTTGCTAGTCATGCTGGAGTACTGTTTGTGTAATTGTATTGTGCCCAATCTCCAATGAAAACAAATATAACGCGGTGACATAAACAACAGCCATTTTGGATTGGGCAAATTGAGTGAAACAAGGGCAAATTCCTAATAAAAGTACTCATCAACGGCGGCCATTTTGTATGTCGATTTGGATATACATTGCTTTCAATTGACCAAGGAGTATACAGTAGCCATTTTAAGTTTGCATGAGAGTTTCAGATTCTTGAAGAACGTTTTGGACACTGTGGAATACATAAAAAAAAAATATATATATATATATATATATATATATATATATATATATATATATATAAATATTTAAAGGAATAAATAAACTATGGCTCATAATAATTTTATTAACCAACCTGCGTTGTTTTTAAATAATCCTGGCAAACCTGTAATGAAATGGAGAAATTGGCATAGAGCATTTGAAAATTACTTGGTGGCTATTGATGGAAACAAATTTGATCCAGAACGGAAAAAAGCATTGATGTTTGGCCTATTAGGCAATACAGGTCAAGAAATCTTTGACAATCTACCGGAGTATGAATCGCCTCCTGGACAATTTATTCCATTGAACGAGTATGAGGAAGCAGTTAAACGTATGGAAAAACAATTCACAGAGGAGCCCAATGTAATGGTGGAGAGGCACAGTTTCTTCAAACGGAAGCAAATGGAGAATGAAAGCGTAGAGGAGTACATCGCTTCTTTGAGAGTCTTAGCTTCTTCATGCGAATTTAATGAGATGACTGATACCTATATTCGAGATCAATTTGTATTTCAATGTTATTCCAAAAAAATACAAGAAAGGTTGTTGGCATGCAGAAATCCAACATTACAAGAGGTTGTTGACATAGCCAAAGGAATTGAGAGATCGCTACTGTCCACTAAAGCTTTAACATCTGTAGATGTTTCTAATACAGATGTATATATGGTACAGGATCAAAAAACTAAAGACACTAAAGACAAAGATAGCAAGTACTACGGAAGGAAAAGTATACAATGTTACAGATGTGGGTCAAAATCACATTTGGGTAATAATCCCAAATGTCCAGCGTTAGGAAAAAAATGTATTAAATGTAAAAAAGTCGGTCATTTTGCTGTTGTATGTAGAAGTACAAAAGAGGGCAATCAAATTAGAATTAATACAGTTGATAATTTTGATGAAGAAATGTGTGCAAATATTGTCCTAACTGTAGAAGATGATGGTTGTAGGAAAATGATGAACAGATATAAAGCACCACTTGGTTGTGTTAGTATTGGAGGGAAAGAATTGGAGGTCATGGCAGATTCTGGTTCTCCTATTACTATATTAGATAAGGACAAATTTGAGAAAGTTTGGAAAAACTTGAAATTAGAAAAGAGTGATGTAAACCCAAAGGCGTTTGGAGAGTTTGATATTAACATGGTGGGATATTTTTGTGACACTTTGAAATTTAAAAGTCGCAGCATCGATACTAAGATATATGTTGCTGAAAATGGCAGGAACATCGTTGGTTGGCAGGATTTGGGTAGACTGGGAATAATTTTGAAACCAGGATCAACTAATCCAATCATTCTAGGTGATATACCATGTTCAGATGTCAATAGCATTGGGGATACTGATATGTATTTGACTCTTGAAAAGGTGTTGACTGATAATCAGGATGTTTTTGCGAATCATATTGGATGTGTGAAGGGATTTGAACACGAAATTAAGTTGAAAGCAACAGCTACACCTGTCATTCATAAAGTGCGTCCTGTTCCACTGTCTGTTAGAAAGGAGTTAAAAGATTTATTAAAGAAATTGTGTGATGAAGGTGTGATTGAACGCACAGATTCTTCTGAGTGGGTGTCGGCTATTGTAGTTACAAAAAAGAAAACTGGTGATATACGGTTATGTGCTGACTTGAGATCCTTGAACAGGAATATTGTAGTAGATTGTCACCCATTGC
Source organism: Pleurodeles waltl (assembly GCF_031143425.1). Taxonomy (NCBI): domain Eukaryota; kingdom Metazoa; phylum Chordata; class Amphibia; order Caudata; family Salamandridae; genus Pleurodeles; species Pleurodeles waltl. Next base: position 895,053,578 of record NC_090439.1, read on the forward strand.
CCAGGATACAAGAAATTCTAGCAGCTACTAATGGTTCAAGATATTTTTCGTTGATTGACCTTAAGTCAGCATATCATCAAGTCAAATTGTGTGAATCATCAAAAGATTATACCACTTTCGTAACACCATTTGGAGCGTACAGATATGTACGCTTACCTTTTGGACTTGCTTCAGCCGCTAGTGTATTTCAAAAGCTGATGGATTTTCTTTTTCAAGATATGGATGGTATTGAGAAATTTCAGGATGATATTTTGGTGCATGCGAAAACATCTTCTGAACACAATGTCATTTTGAATAAAGTGTTAAGTATTTTAAGAGAAAGAGGGATGACAGTGAGTAGATCGAAATGTAAGTTCTTTTGTACAGAAATAGAGTATTTGGGACACACTTTATCGGCTGATGGTATAAAACCAAAGGAGGATTTACTTAAAGCAATTCGTGAAGTTCCCAGACCTAGGGATAAGGAAACTCTAAAATCTTTTCTTGGGTTAAGTGAGTACTATTCTAGGTTCATTATGGATTATGCTGGCATAGTTGAACCTCTTAGAAAACTGCTAAGAAAGAAAGTAAAATTTGAATGGTCATATGAGCAAGAAACTGCATTTATAAATGTAACAAATGCCATATTGAAAGCACCAGCTTTGCAACCTTATGATACGAAAGGACGCAACAGAATCACTGTTGATGCTAGTGCAACAGGTATAGGAGCTGTGTTTACTCAGATAGTGTCTGGAAAGGAAGTTACAGTAGCTTTTGTTTCTAGAATGCTTCGGAAATCAGAATGTTTTTACAGTACCATTGAAAGAGAGGCATTGGCTTGCGTTTGGGCCGTGGAGAAATTGAAGACATATCTTTGGGGCAATGAGTTTGAGTTAGTAACTGATCATAAACCATTGGTATACATGATGGATGGGAGGAGTAATACGAAGGCATCTTCTAGGTTGATCAGATTATTATCTAAGTTACAAGAATATAACTTTGTGATAAAACACATTTCTGGTGGTCTGAATAGACGTGCTGATTGTCTATCCAGGTTACCTTTGGAAGATGATGATCACAGAAAATTTTTGGATGATGAATGTATAGTGGCATATATGGATGTTGTAGAACATTGTGATGGTGTGATTTCTGCTGAGGAGTGGTGCAAAGCTTCTGAAAGTGATTCAGTATTACAACAAGTAATGAAATATGTCACTGAAGGGTGGCCTCCTAGCAGAAATGTAGGTAACGTATTAAAGAATTTTTCACAAGTAGCTGATGAATTGAGTATTGAATGTGGAATTTTAATGAGACATGATTTGTATGTTCCACCACAAGCTTTAAAGAAAAGGTTGATTGAATTGGCCCATAAAGGACATCCTGGCACTAGTCTTACAAAGAAAGCTTTAAGATCATATTATTGGTGGCCTGGGCTTGACAATGATGTTAATATGTATCTAGATAACTGTGTGGAGTGTATTAGATCTGACAAACATTGGAAACTGAGCAAAAAGGAATTACAACCTGTTTTGATACCTGATGCACCATGGGAGAAAATAGCTATAAATATTTCAGGACCATTTACTTTACTTGAATCAGATATGCGTTACTTAATTGTCATCACAGATTATTACTCTAAATGGATTCACTGGGAATTTTTAAGTAATGTTAGTACTGAAACGGTTGTTGAATTTTTAAGAAAAATATTTGCAATTGAAGGTTTACCCAGAATTTTAGTATCTGACAATGGTACACAATTAACTTCACAGAAAATGTGTGAATTTTTGGAATGTCATGGTATTCGACAAGAAAAAAGTCCTCTTTACAATCCTTCATCGAATGGTCAAGTAGAACGCATGAATAGATTTATGAAAGAAGGTATTCAATTAGCATTAGCATCTAAATTAGATGTATATGAATTTTTACGAGAGAAAGTGTATGGGTATAATTGTACTACGAATTCTACAACTGGATTTTCACCTTTCCTTTTGATGAGAGGGAGGAAGGAGAAAACTTTACTCACTCCTAAATTTGGCAAGGTTGTGAATAATGGTAATATGGTAAAAATTGTGGATGATAATGAACTTCAAGTTAAACAAAAAATTATCGACAAACAAGTAAAAACTAAACATTATTATGATAAAATAAATAGAGTGAGATCTGGAGTATTCAACGTAGGTGATTGGGTTCTTGTAAGAAAACCCTATAAAGTACAAAAAGGGGAGTCAGTATACTCTGCTCCAGTGCAAGTTTTGAAAGTATCTAATGGTTCTGTTCTTTTGAAAGATAAGGGTTGGTGGAGTAAAAATGCAGTGATCTTGTTAAAACCACATCAAGAGAGCATTTTGAAAAATGTAGGAAACAGAGTTGATGTTCATTTGGAAAATAGGGATTATTATGATTTTGGAGATTTAACTAGTGATGGAATGGAGGGAAAATCCAATTGCAGAATTGATGGAAACAATAGTAGGAGTAATAGTAGTATTTGTGACAATGAAATGCATAATTCAGAAATGGCACAGAGAGTTACAGAGAATGAATTAACTGATGTAACTGATGTTAATTTGGAGAACTAAAAGGAAAAGACAAGTTCCAAATAAGTATTCTGAATTTGAAATGCATTAATGTTTATATGATGTAGTAATTTATTATCATTACTTATCTATTATTATTATTACTATTTATTTTTTTGTTGTTTTTTGTTTTGTTTGGGAAAAAAAGAGATGTTGTAATACTAGATAGATAGAATAGATAGCTATAGAATGTAGAATAGAATGTAGAATGTAGAATTCTGTGTGGGGAGATCAGAGTCAGTTGGGAGAGGAGGCTTTGCTGATCAGACGCTGTCGGTGAGCCTTTATTATTGATGCTTCTTGAAATAAAAGAAACACAAAGAACATCTGCAAGTGTGTACATCTTTGATTACAACACTTCCCATTATAGCTTTCACCTATAATCAAACTCGACTATCTCAAGACGGCCGATGATATTCCCCTACACTTTCTCCGTCCCCGCCAGGATCGCTAAAATAGAGGTAGGACTAATTCACCTACCTCGAAGGACTTAGTCTAGCTCTTTATTTCAAAATGGCACCCATTTAAAACGCCGTACCACACATCATGGGATTTATCCCGTAACTTGGCTCGACTTTTAATTCGGTATGTGCATTTTTCCGAATACCGCAAACTAATATGGTATCAGTCCAAAGTATCATCACTCTTATATATCTCTATAATAATAGGCTACTTACCGATATAACTGGAGTTCCATAACCTCATATACATTATATTTTTCTGTTGCTCCACATAACTATTGTCCCTATGTACCTTTTTTTAATACCTTATTAAACGTTGTGACATTCATTTGTTTTCAACGATGCTGCTCCATTACGGTTATTGAGAGATTACCTTTTGCGTTCCTCTGAGGATCAAAATCAAATCCATTCTAGCTTTCTATTTGATTCATAACTGTTTGCTAACACGAATAGCTAGACATACTACAATACTCCTCACGGTCACACAAGTGTCTTAGTAGGGTAAATTATATTCCTCTAGTATAACCTATCTTGTTTTGCTCAAACAAGAATAGCTCCATTATATAGAATGAACTATTTCTGTTTATAAGTAAGAAGTAAGAAAGCGGGGAATTTATACTCATACTTTAATGCTCTTATTCAGACTGATCGCATTTGTTCAAGAAAGGAAGGTCCACCATGAATATACTTTTGGCCTGATTTTTCTTATATGCACTTTTTGATCACCATACATATTTCTTTTAGAATACTGTTACCAATACACTTTACACCTAAGGGACTGGATCCATCTTTTCTTTCCATTTTTTCTTCACTTTTTCCTCTCCATTTTGTTCTTGCCATCACCAATCTTGCTTCTTTTACAATAAGTTATATACGTACAAGCATGTACTCTCCCCTTTCTTTGATACCTTCACTTTGGTTAGCTTGTCACAGTGGTCAGTCACTTTGGGACTATTTATTTATTTCCCCACCCAGTCATTTCCATCTTTTCCACCATTGGAATATTGGGTCTACCTCAAGCTCACTCTTTTTCTTTTGTACCTATTCTACAGCCCACAACATTTGACTTAATCACTGTTTACCTAATTGCAGCCTTGAAAAACCCCTGGGTGAATTAACCAAAAAGGAGACGAAACATGTGTCGGCTGTTTTTCATCATATATTCAAGATTTCTACATGGAATATTAAGACACCTAAGATTCGTTACTACCAATAAATGAAACTTTCTTCAAAGCAATGATTGAAAAGCTTCATTATTGATTCCAATTTGATGGAACTTTGACAATACGGATCTTCTTGAGTGGGCTAGCTATCTTTTTGGAACTTGATTCATGACTTGGGGCAAACTGGTCCATACCCCTCTGATAACCCACCACATAACCTAGAACTGGGCATTCATAAGGACAGGAGAATTGGACCGTCAAATTCGATATATCAGACTTATGGTTACTGTGCTGTTGTGCGATATTGTGTATAGCTGTGGTCCTGAGCTGGCGTGGTTGGAGGGAAAGAGAAGTGGAGAGATCTGCAGAGATTAGCATTTTTATCATCATCCCATATCAGAGTGTATACGTGAGAGTTAAAGAAGCAGACTGTCTAGATATTTGGACTTGCAGCACATGGACTATAGTAAAGTCCTCTAAAACTATCCAGAAATGTGTAACAGATCTCATCAGTTATTCCACGCTTGTTCATTTCTTGAGTTTGTTTTTGGCTGTACAGTGCTGAGGAGATATGGTGCACTCATCTGGCAGCACCATTGTCCTCCTCAGGGCAGACACCTTATTACACTCTTCTACAAGGCCCTTAAAGGAGATTATGAAAAAAGCGCATATAAGGCGGGGTGACATTGGAGGCGGACTTGGGGGAACCCCTTGAGGACTCCGACTGGGACAGTGCCAGTGGACTGTTGAGAGCAGTCTCCTGCAATAATAGGTTTGAACTATTACACTTCATTTAGCTACACCGCACTTACAGGACAAAATCCTAGTTAAATAGAATAGAGCCCAATACGGCAGTGAAATGCATGCGCTGTGGAGAAGAGAGTGCCACATTCCTGCATCTGGCATGGCTGTGCGGGGAGGTACATGGCTTCTGGAGTAAGGTGGTGCCTAGAATTGAGTGGGCCATGGGTATCAGCATTACCCCTTACATCTGGTGGCTTGCCTGTTGGGGATGGTATTGAAGCCATGGGACTGCAAGATATCATAGAAGTTCCTTCAGCTGCCGCTGCTCCTTGCCAAACATAGGGTGGCCATTGGTTGGATGGGCCCTGGGTGTTGAGGGCAGCCATGTGGATTAGGGATGTGCTTGAATGGGGGGTTCTCCCTCTGACGAAAAAGCTGCAGAGGATGTGGCAGCCTGGAGGATGATATTGGACAATTTTAATGAACGTGGGGACTCGAACACTGATTCAGACCAGGGAGAACAGGAGACATGAGTGTTTACAGAGTTATGTTGAATATAGGAGGGGTGGCTACCAAGCGCGGACTTGATGAATGCACAATCATGTTAGCTTAGGGACTTGGTATATGTCACACTGCTTACTCTGTATTAACTTCAAATGTCAGAAAAAATTGAATGCATATTATAGCATCTGAACCTGACAATTTGCACTGATTGTTATGTTTCTTTAATCACAATAATAGCAAAAATGAAGGTTTAAAAAAAAAAAAAAAATTAGTTTCACTGCCTGAGAGATGTTTGATTTTGGGGTTCACAAACTAATGGCAGACGCTGGGTGGTTCACAGATTATCCACAGACCAACAAGATCTAATATGCTGCCGCACCTTGAAATGCTTGTTGTCGCTGCTATTTTCTTGATGTGGGCATCTCCTAACAGTCAGCATATCCCACGTTCAAAAAGACAAGGGAGTAAAGTGATGTACCTTAGAAGTAGAAAGGATACTGGATGGGCACAAATAGAGTGCAAAATATGCCCACAAAACAACACACCATTATTTTGGTTTAGCAACTTCTGTGGACTTCAACATAGGATCCATGGAATCTCCTCTATACAGTGGGAGTGACTGTGCTTCTTTGTCACCTAGAAAAGATAGCATCTTCTCAAGCCTGGAAATATTTGTGAATGGTTCACTTCCCAGATGTGACATCATGGCCCAGTCCCAATCTCAAACATCTGGGAACAGACCACATTCACTCCAACATGGCAGGGAAGCTACAAATCTTGAGTGATAGTAATCACTTAGGGATGGGAGAGCCGTTAGTTCAAAGACGTCACTTTAAGGTTAAAAGAATTACAAGACAAATTGTACAAAATGGCATTGAGGACGAAGAAAATGCCTGCGTGTAGCGGGTTCTGCAGGCCCAGGGTGCACAGCGTGGTAATAGGAGATACCCAGCGCTTGCTGTGCTTTACCAAAGGCTATGGCCATGAGCTCTTGTAGCAGAGATACTGGAAGAAGGTTATGGACAAAGGACAGGCCCTGAGCTAAGACTACAAATGTGCATGTGCACAGTGAGATCATTGCCAGACAACACCCTTTGAAAAGTGAGCACAGAAAGAGGCTTTGCAAAGTGGGTTCTGGTGGACATGGTGCAAATCGTGGCCCACACCTCTGCTTGATGTGCTAGCCCCTGTATAGTAAGAGTGGCATGAGCAAATGCAGCATTCTGTAGCCAGAGACTGCTGCACGCTGCCAATGCTTTGTGCAACAAATTCTTATTTTTTGGCCATAAGTCAGTCAAAGTGCAACCTAACAAAACCATTAAAAAAAACCTGAAAAATCTGTCATGCCTTTGTAAAGAAACACAAAACAAAAATATAGATTCCTCTTAAAATACTTCATCTGAACGGACATTGTTGTTATGAACCAAATCCCCCCAAAAATAATAAGACTGAAATTCATCGGTTATAGGTAATTTAACAAGCATTATGGCCCCACTGTATTCTTCATGACCTGACTATGTGGCAGATCAGCTGACATCACAAATGACAATCCATATCATCACTGATGACATCACATTTCACAGCAATTTATCACTGATGCTGTGGAACACTTCTGCTTCCAGAACCAATTGGCCTCAACCTTCGGCTGTGTCCTGCTGATTCTGAGCACAGCCTGGCTTCCGGTCAGGTCACTGGCCCAGCACCTCTGCCACAACATCCTCGTGCACAATGGCCTTGAATGTGATTGAATTAAGGTAGACAACTGGCAACTGAATGTCCCTGTACAGAAGAAGTAGAGAAGATCCTCTTGCATTTGTTACACATAAAAACAAACCCTACCGTTGCTCTTTCAGCAAACATGTGGAAAAGACAAGCATCTATAATGCCACTTATGATTTCATTGTTAATGTTATTTTTAGCATCATATGTGAGGTCCAGTGTAGTGCACTGGGGTTATGCTGTGTCGCTCACTGTAATGTTCCAGTAGTTTGCAAAATGTTGATTGCTTCCATGGGATACACTTGGGGAAATGTGCATACAAGTTTTTATAACATACCACAATCATAACTTTCCTCCAACAAAGTGTATTTCTTTGGTTTTAATATGATAAACTTTGACCAAATCCAAATAACCCACTGTGCCCTTTACCCAGTTCCCCAGGCTCCGGGATCTGTTTTTGAAGGCTTGCACCATTCCCAGCAGTAAATCTGCAGTGCCTACTCCCCAAAGATAGCAGGGCATGGACCATGCCAGACGTCCCTAGGTGCAGAGTAAAGGATGTGCCCTGTACTCCACAGCCTACTTGCCATTGGTTTTGGCCATGACTAACAGAATGCAGTTTGGAAGGTCCTTTGTATAGCTGTCATAAACTGCCTAAACTATAATCAATTTAGAAAGAGCATCAACAAATGGTACGCACAGGTACCAACTGGTACTGGGAACATGGAGTGACCTTGTAGGCAGTACATACTGTACAAATGCAGAATTCGGGGTGGGGTTAGAGAGCTATCTTAATGCCAACTTGCCCTGAGTTTGCTTTGGTAGGCACATATCTTACACTCCTCGTTCTCCTTCACCCCCAAGGAAGGAGGAACTTTTCTTTCAAGAATGATTTCGATGAACTTGACCAAAGTCTTGACATCGTGAAAAATCACAAAATGTTAGACTCAGATAAACTGAGGTTCATCCTTGGGTAAAACACACTTGTTGCCTTGCATACACAATGTGCCTGCTTGCAGTTTCTGAATGAATGATACTATTGAGATCCTAGTTGATAAACACAAAGATATTCCAACTGAAAATCAGGTATATTCAGATTTCACAGACTTTTGTTATTTATTGATCTATGTATGGTGGCACCTTTGTTCCTGAGGAATAGTGCCCATATTCTACGTTCGATAGGGACTCTGAAAATATAACAGTATATTAACAGCAGATTAGTTAGGTTCATGAAAGGCAGGTTTGGCACCTTTGCATCTTCACAAGTTTGATGACTGAACTGACAGTATACGGATGGAATTCACATTACGGCCAGTGATGTCATCCCTTTATCGGGCACCAATGCTAACACCCATTTATGCTAGGAGATGGGAAATACCTGTAGACAAGAATTGTATAGTTGGATCGCCAGTATACCAGTCCAGCTGCACTCATGCAAAGCAAGGCCTTGCAATTTTACAAAGAGCAACATGGACATTGAATTGCATTAATCTGAACACTAATTGAAGTGAGGTATAGATTATAAAAAGCACTATGGTAAAAACTAAAGCCCAAGTACTCAATATTATACAGATGAGTGTTTACATCTCCTGGGTCCTCATTATCTGTCCATCTTTGAGGACGTTATAACTTGATTCAACAAATCCACTTTTCTTATCCCAGAGAACTAGCTGCATTGAGGGACATTTTAAAGCCTTAATAATAATAATAATAACCAAAATATACTCAAATCGTCGCTTACCCAATTTAGATGTATGTAAGGGTGTTGAAGATCACTATTTGTTTAATTATAGGAGTGAGGCTCACTGTCATTCTTTATTGAAATGAGCATTTTCACTAAATGGCACTATATGTTATTAAATGGCAGAATTGTGGGTGATGTACTAGGTTAAGTCAATTGGAATGAGAGAGGAATCAGATCTAACACAGATTACATATTATCTTCATAACAAGGACTGCATAGTATTATCTGCCTTAATAAGTTTTCAGGGCTCTAAAGTAACCATAAACCTGACAGCCAATTTTGCCAACTTTTGCTCGTGGATAAACTACACAACAACCCTGTGGCCATCAGATTTGCTGTAAGCAGAATGTCATGAAATCAAACTGCACAGTCCTGCAGCAGCTAACTGCATGGTTATCGAAGGTCTGTGAGAATTTACTAAATCATCACCTAGGTTGGAGGGGGTTCTTGGCTGATTTGTTTTACCAACTGCATGGCTGGATCAAGGACCCTAATTCTTTTTTACATAGATCTGGTATTGGGCCCACTAAAGCAGAATGAAGAATGGCAAAAGATTTTTCAGAAGCACGTTCAGGAATCCGTAATGAAAAGGAACGTGAGGGTATTGTGGTCATATATTGCTATGTCAACAGGGAAGAAGGTAACTAATAACCAATAATCCATACTTATCGAGGATCAGGACTATTATATTTTTACTGGATTATATTAAGTATGTGAGATCAACAAAGTATTAGATGGCCAAAACATAACTGAGCAGACGAAGGTAGACCACATTTATGTGACTAAGATGGGAATAGAAGAAACTACTCTTCTTACAGAGGCACCGAGAGCAGAGGGTCAGGTTGGGATCGCAAGTGCTGCTGGGATCTGGAAGAAAATATTTGTGGTAACATTTAATACCAGTTTAGCTACACAATTAATATCCTCATCTTGGTGAGGAACTTGAGATGGCGAATTTATGAAAAAAAAATGGATCAAGACATGAGGCAGCAAACTATTGTCCAACTGCATTGTTCAATGCTTCTGATACGTTATTTGCCAAAGTAATATTGAAGCTTCAAAAAGAGTGGGCTATTGAAGTGAATCTGATCCCTCTAGAACAACGTGGTTTAGAGACGATCATTCCATCACAGATACTGTTTTGATTTAAGAGCAATAATGGAAAAGCATATGATCAAAAGAATAAAAAGAGGGTGCATGTCAAATTGTCAAATACTCGGAGTGCTTTCAGTATAATGGATTGTCGCACCCCACAGTCTAAATTGAGGGTGTGGAGAATTCCTATTGCGTTACATATTGATAACTGAGTTAGGATCCTGATAGGGTCACAAAATTAAATTTACAACTTAAATACTGGTTTATAACGAACTAGATTCTGGGATAGTTCATATGGTTGTCTTATCAGAGATATGCCTAAATAGTCTATGGCACAATATTGAATAGGCCCATTAACGTTCCCTCTCCGTGGATGTTAAATACTTTCATGAAAGCAAAAAATAATTCTCATATGCAAAATATTATGTAATGAAGAAGGTGATTTGTATTCATTCACAAGAATTGTACAAAAAATGTGTGTCTTTGTTGGGGATCACTTAGTAAGTTAAAATCTAAAGCATCTAAAATCGAGCAGAAATTGGGACTGGAGAACACTGTTCGAGAAAAGTTTTATGTGCTCGATCAGAGGCATGAAAATAAATAGACAAGCATTTGCAATGCAATGGGTCTCTCGTTTGTTCAAGTTGGAGCTATTACCAATGTAAATTCCTAACTGGACTTTTCTTGCCACATAAATTGAAATTGAAAAGTAAAACAGTTGACATAAGCAAGCCAATTCAAAGCGCCACGGCCGCCATGACCGTGAGCGCAAAGGACAGACACAAAAGGAAAAAGAATTTTGCTTGCAGTCAAACGTCTTGGCAAACGTGCAATTATCTATGTTACAGGGTCGATGGCCAAGGAGGTAACAAACTGCCCCAAGGAGGGACAAACCTAAAGCATTTACCAATGATAACAAAGGATTTTTGAAAGGCAAGCCCACAAATGAGTAATAATGATGGGCGTGTGTGGGCGTGGTTAAAAGCCCACAGATAGATTAGAACACAACAAAGCGCTTGCGCACTCAACCTAAAAAGACTGACTTGCGGTTTTTGAAATATTTCTTACTTAACGGTAAAACGAAGGAGTTGCAGAAAACGTAAATATGGAACACAGCAAAATGCATGTTCAATAACCTTGAACAGAAGAAACCATTCGGCAAAGCATGAACTCACAAGAGAAAGTAGAGACCCCAAGAGGCTCCTGCCCCCCACATGTTTGGGGTGACCCCCTGGTAAAGCCCTCGCAGTCCTTCATGCCTCCAGACGGTGGTCATGCAATGCAGAATCCCATTGTACTTTGGCCGCAGTTCCAATCCATCACTGACTACAAAATAAAAAAAAGAAATAAAAAGCTTTAGTGGATGTGGGATCGGAATAACACATCAGTGGCTGCCACCCAAGTCATGGACATGAAATAACAATACAAGTAACCTACACGCAGGGGCACAGCACATGCTACAGATCATGAAAGACATCGACATGATATCAAAGTGGCCAATTTAACACGGCTGCAATTTTTGATGACTGCACAGTACGTATAAGAATGACAAGTGTACATTCGTCTATCTTGACCACATGGTCCATGAACCTTCTCTGGTGCCACTTTTTATGTGTGGTTCTAATTTGGTGCTAGCTGCACAATAGCAGACACACTGCCTTATCCATGTGTTATGCAGACTACAGGCTCATGATATACGTCAGGCATAATATAGGGACGATGTATGTACACGAAAGTGCAATTACCTCCACTATGCTTAGCTGGTCTAGAAAACCTCTTTGAGCATTTTTGGAATCAGTCATTCTTCTTAATCCACAATCTGTCAAACACCATATACTTTATTTACAACAGCTGGTGATGCAGCAAAGTAAAACCACAGCTTTCTGTTGATAAAGCTAAATACTCTGCCACAATAGGTACAATCAGTCATACCAATCCTCCCTCCCTCCCTCACTTCCAAGTGCCCTAGTCGCTCATACACAAGAGTGAGGTGATTTCTCTTCCTCCATTCCATCATGGACCTTGGCACCTGTATCCATGAGAGTGCAACCTATCCCAGAAGTACTCTACTGTACTGGGTAGTGGACCATAAACAATGACAAACATATGTGAGCAGGTGTGGGAATAGTTTCCCTTTGGTGCCCACTCCTCCTTTGCTGAGAAGTGCCAAGCCATGCTTCAATGGTTTTCAGCTAAATTCTGTGAGGAAAGCAACTGCTTAGAGTGAGGCCAATTAGTGCCCAAAGGTTATCCCTTGGTAGCTCTTTGTGGTGCAAATTAGCCCCCAAAACCTCTTACATGGTAGCTCTTTCTGGTGAAACTTAGTGCCCAAACACTTTCCATTGGTAGCTCTTTGTGGTGAATCACTTGGTGTCGCCCACTTAATGCCCTGCGACAAACTGTGGGTTTCCAAATTCCTTTCCATCTTGTGCAAGGTGAAGATGGCCTCTAAAATATGGGAGGCCTCTGAGTATCTGCTCACCAGTGGTGCTATAAGACCTAGTACCTGGCCGTCCAGCTCTTAGGTCCTTTCTGACAATATGGAAGCCCTGGTCTAATTTGGTTGCTCCTCCTTTCAAGGGTGATGACAGGCTCCTGTCACTCATGACGGGCCTGGATGCGCAAAGGCCTCACAAGTTTGTCCCATCGACCATGGCTGTGAGTGCAGCTTGTGACTCACTCAGGAGACCAGCTAAACTCGATAAATATTCAAATGTTCTGCCCTAACACAATTATGGAAATGATCAGCTCCTCTATTAGATGTGCTATTGTGAAAAGAGACACGTTCAGATTTTATATAACCTAGTAACCTAGGGGCTTTTTAACAAATATTCATGATTTTTTTTTTTTTTTTTTTTAAAGTTAGTCCACCTTATATGCTTTGTGGGAAGTTTCGGGTTGTTCTGTCAAGCATGGGCCAAGAAAAAGGGTAGATGGGTCCCAAAACACGTTTTCTTCATGCAATTTCCCAGCCAAACTTTAGACACAGGTACAGCCAAAACAGCTGAACAGAACTACACCTAATCTGGCAGAAAGCTAGATCGTTGCCCAGAAGGGGTCTATTTTGTGATCTGGTGTAAATCTGTACGATATTTTTTGAAAACTGAAGGTCCAGATTTGTAGATATCTTGAGATGCAGGAGTACAACATGAGCTGTAGTTAAAAAGCTATGATGTGATTGGTTGCCTCACATCAACAATGTTTACTAGCCATTTTAGGACTTGGGTATTGAGCTCCAGAGCCCTGAAAAACTAAATAAAAATAGCAAATCAGGGGCAGGGTAGGTATATCCTGACCTCCCAAGTCTTGTGGCCCCAAACATGTGTTTTTTTATTTTGCATAACTGCAGTTAAAAAAACACAAACAGGGCAGGAGCTTTTTTTAAATATAATCCCTCTGGAGTAGGCTAAGCCCCGGGAGTTGGAACCTTTTTTTTTTTTAAATATGGTGCATGCTTGTGCCCCTCTCTTCGAGACACTTTTTGGCCCCAGGATCATCTCCCAGGGCAATCAACCAATATTGCTCCCACCTCAGACAGGAGTACAAACGTCGGCTCCATGCACTCCTATTTATTAAATAAAAAAATAAAATCTGTGAATGCCATAGGTGGAAAAAGGGCACCCAGAAAATTAAAATTGTTGCCTCTGTTGCCACTCATTCAACATTCATTACTCCCTCCCAGCAGTGCTCTATAAAGCACTGCGTGGTCTTCATTTTTAAATAAAGCTGTTGTCATAGTGCCCCAAAAGGGCTAGGAGAATCACCAACAAATTATAAAAGTGTTTTGGTTTTTTTTCCAGGAATACAGCAACCCCAGAAAAGTTTTTTTTTTTTTTTTAAACCCACTAAATCTCCTAGGTCACTGATTGCACAAACCCCAGGAGCGCTTACTCTTTTAAAGCACGCTGATCCGAAGCTGTATGCTTTTCAGCTGAAGTGTGGGGACTCCTTGAGGTTGGCTCCATGCTTACACTTTGTGGCATGAAGAATGTTAAAGAAAGACTTGTTAACCCGTCCCTCTATGATAATTTATTACACATCAGGACTCGTTTTAGGCCAATGAATCTTTTGACCCAGTTGAGACACCTTAGGACGAGATAGCTAATCAATATGTCAATCAATACGTCAATAATGTCATCAATATTTATCACAACAATGCATTTCACTTTAGTCAAAGACATTAATCAACTGCTGACAACACCATGACCTTTCAGTCATGAATAACCACGCCAGTTTAGTAGACTTTTATGAGATTTTATTCCCTTTTGATTACAATTCTAAAAGCAGATTTATTAGTCTCAAAACCAAGAAACACAATAGCATAGTCACGATATGGCAACTCTGATAAGACTTCATCAAGGTAAGAATCATAAACATCAGAACACAGCTCGGCATGAACATAACCTATCTTTAGCAGAGTACCGTCAACACAGCATTGATTCAGTCGTTTGTCTATTTCCGTCAGTTTAGTGAATCCCTCTGAACTAACCTCTAATTAGCATTGGCATGTTGGGCTTCATGCAAAACAATTTAGAACACCAATTTGGAAAACATCTAGCTATGGTCTCTGTCCAAAATAAGCAGTTGGTACCTAGAAAGGAGAAGCAAACAGACAAATCACAATTTCATTGTCATAGTTACCCTCCAAGGTTTGGGTCAGCACTCAAGTTCGGTCTTCATCTTCAGGACATCAGTTGATTCGCCATCAGTCAGGAATTCAGCTCAGGCAGTAAGGGCAAAGGGGCACTTCCCTCATAAGGAGGTAAAGTGTAAATGGGGGAATCGAAGGAAGAGGATGGTTTAAGTAAAACCAATAAGTCATCAAGCAGAGTGACAAAGTTTCTGGATCAAATCAACAGCATTTCCCTAACTAAATCTAAATGGCTCCCTGTGTCATAGGTTTTTATCCCTTTTTCGTTGTACAATCCCCCAAAACTTGATTGGATAAATGCTGCACCCTACTATCTTTAACCAATTAAAAACAGATTGTGTCTAAATCTTTCACCCCACATTAGTTCACAGACAGTTTATTGGTCCATATGATTGACGTCTTCAGAGGTAGCACGTCGGGTATGATTTCATCCTTCTGTAATTCTTTGCACATCTTCTGGTCAGAAGCTCCATTGTCTGTACCGGTTTGGGCGACCTTGTACATTACATTAATCTACACTGTTGCATTTTAGCTGGTACTTTTCTACAAGCAATATGAATTTCATGAGAACGGATCTACTATGGTTACATTCAGCTTCTAGTTTGAAGCAAACAAGAGGTCATGTCCTTTTGCGAGTCAGCACACTGCACGTTAGGAAAAATACATTTAATATGAGAGTCAGGCAGTTAAGCTTCGGCTCATGCTAACTTAAGGCCTAATGATTTATTAGCAAAACTTCAATAACAATCATTAATAATTAGTATAAAACTATCCTCTAACATATAAATTCATCAACATTAGTAATTTTTATTAGTCCCCCGTATACATTGGCGGCCACTCCCCGTGGTCACATTTCAGATGCACGCTTTAGCAAACCTAGTAATATAGTTTCTATGCAGCATTATTGCACACTATTTCATAAAGATCTCATGTTAATA
Organism: Pleurodeles waltl; assembly: GCF_031143425.1. Taxonomy (NCBI): domain Eukaryota; kingdom Metazoa; phylum Chordata; class Amphibia; order Caudata; family Salamandridae; genus Pleurodeles; species Pleurodeles waltl. Next base: position 895,069,149 of record NC_090439.1, read on the forward strand.
TAAATTATAGAAGCTACGCTCTCCCAGACTCATACACACATTTATGGTTGTTTTGAGTAAAAGTGCTTTATTTTGGCTATCTTTGTGACAATAATTACTATGTGATGCCATGTGCCTAATTATAAGAAATACTTTGGAATATTGGATAAATTATTGTGGTGCATTTTGACAAAACAATAGATCTGCTTTATGTAGGTTGATGTGCAGACCCTTGCTAAAGCCAATAAGCCAGCCTTTTATATTTTGGTGTTCTGATGCTTGGACAATGCCAGTAGGTTTGCCTTACCTAAAATTACTCTTCTCTGTATTGTTACTTTACACTATTAAAATCTAAGTAAGTCACTGAAAGAAATCAATGGCTAAAGTGTTGTTATAGTTAGGTGAAAATGTCAGTTAAAACTTAACTTTAACTAGTGAATATTTGAGTTTGAAAAGTTAACTGCAGTAACCATAACTCACACCCTCACCATCCCGTTCTTATGACCTCACATCCTACATCACTCATTGTGAGAAGGTAGCCTCTTTCTAGCCTTGTTACCCCCACTTTTGGCCTGTTTGTGAGTGTATGTCAGGGTGTTTGTCACTGTTTTCACTGTCTCACTGGGATCCTGATAGCCAGGCCTCAGTGCTCATAGTGAAAACACTATGTTTTCAGTATGTTTGTTATGTGTCACTGGGATCCTGCTGGTCAGGACCCCAGTGCTCATAGGTTCGTGGCCTATATGTGTGTGTCACTGGGACCCTGTCACACAGGGCCCCAGTGCTCATAGGTGTGCATGTATATGTTCCCTGTGTGGTGCCTAACTGTCTCACTGAGGCTCTGCTAACCAGAACCTCAGTGGTTATGCTCTCTCATTTATTTCAAATTGTCACTAACAGGCTAGTGACCAATTTTACCAATTTACATTGGCTTACTGGAACACCCTTATAATTCCCTAGTATATGGTACTGAGGTACCCAGGGTATTGGGGTTCCAGGAGATCCCTATGGGCTGCAGCATTTCTTTTGCCACCCATAGGGAGCTCTGACAATTCTTACACAGGCCTGCCACTGCAGCCTGAGTGAAATAACGTCCACGTTATTTCACAGCCAATTTCCACTGCACTTAAGTAACTTATAAGTCACCTATATGTCTAACCTTTACCTGGTAAAGGTTAGGTGCAAAGTTACTTAGTGTGAGGGCACCCTGGCACTAGCCAAGGTGCCCCCACATTGTTCAGAGCCAATTCCCTGAACTTTGTGAGTGCGGGGACACCATTACACGCGTGCACTACATATAGGTCACTACCTATATGTAGCTTCACAATGGTAACTCCGAATATGGCCATGTAACATGTCTATGATCATGGAATTGCCCCCTCTATGCCATCCTGGCATAGTTGGCACAATCCCATGATCCCAGTGGTCTGTAGCACAGACCCTGGTACTGCCAAACTGCCCTTCCTGGGGTTTCAGTGCAGCTGCTGCTGCTGCCAACCCCTCAGACAGGCATCTGCCCTCCTGGGGTCCAGCCAGGCCTGGCCCAGGATGGCAGAACAAAGAACTTCCTCTGAGAGAGGGTGTGACACCCTCTCCCTTTGGAAAATGGTGTGAAGGCAGGGGAGGAGTAGCCTCCCCCAGCCTCTGGAAATGCTTTGTTGGGCACAGAGGTGCCCAATTCTGCATAAGCCAGTCTACACCGGTTCAGGGGACCCCTTAGCCCTGCTCTGGCGCGAAACTGGACAAAGGAAAGGGGAGTGACCACTCCCCTGACCTGCACCTCCCCTGGGAGGTGTCCAGAGCTCCTCCAGTGTGCTCCAGACCTCTGCCATCTTGGAAACAGAGGTGCTGCTGGCACACTGGACTGCTCTGAGTGGCCAGTGCCACCAGGTGACGTCAGAGACTCCTGCTGATAGGCTCCTTCAGGTGTTAGTAGCCTATCCTCTCTCCTAGGTAGCCAAACCCTCTTTTCTGGCTATTTAGGGTCTCTGTCTCTGGGGAAACTTTAGATAACGAATGCAAGAGCTCATCCGAGTTCCTCTGCATCTCCATCTTCACCTTCACCTTCTGATAAGGAATCGACTGCTGACCGCGCTGGAAGCCTGCAAACCTGCAACATAGTAGCAAAGACGACTACTGCAACTATGTAACGCTGATCCTGCCGCCTTCTCGACTGTTTTCCTGCTTGTGCATGCTGTGGGGGTAGTCTGCCTCCTCTCTGCACCAGAAGCTCCGAAGAAATCTCCCGTGGGTCGACGGAATCTTCCCCCTGCAACAGCAGGCACCAAAAAGCTGCATTACCGGTCCCTTGGGTCTCCTCTCAGCACGACGAGCGAGGTCCCTCGAATCCAGCGACTCTGTCCAAGTGACCCCCACAGTCCAGTGACTCTTCAGCCCAAGTTTGGTGGAGGTAAGTCCTTGCCTCACCTCGCTGGGCTGCATTGCTGGGAACCGCGACTTTGCAGCTACTCCGGCCCCTGTGCACTTCCGGCGGAAATCCTTTGTGCACAGCCAAGCCTGGGTCCACGGCACTCTAACCTGCATTGCACGACTTTCTAAGTTGGTCTCCGGCGACGTGGGACTCCTTTGTGCAACTTCGGCGAGCACCGTTTCACGCATCCTCGTAGTGCCTGTTTCTGGCACTTCTCCGGGTGCTACCTGCTTCAGTGAGGGCTCTTTGTCTTGCTCGACGTCCCCTCTCTCTTCAGGTCCAATTTGCGACCTCCTGGGCCCCAGCAGCGTCCAAAAACGCCAAACGCACGATTTGCGACTAGCAAGGCTTGTTGGCGTCCTTCCGGCGGGAAAACACTTCTGCACGACTCTCCAAGGCGAGAGGGATCCGTCCACCAAAGGGGAAGTCTCTAGCCCTTTTCGTTCCTGCAGAAACCTCAGCTTCTTCTGTCCAGTAGAAGCTTCTTTGCACCCGCAGCTGGCATTTCCTGGGCATCTGCCCATCTCCGACTTGCTTGTGACTTTTGGACTTGGTCCCCTTGTTCCACAGGTACCCTAGATTGGAAATCCACAGTTGTTGCATTGCTGGTTTGTGTCTTTCCTGCATTATTCCTCTAACACGACTTCTTTGTCCTTAGGGGAACTTTAGTGCACTTTGCACTCACTTTTCAGGGTCTTGGGGAGGGTTATTTTTCTAACTCTCACTATTTTCTAATAGTCCCAGCGACCCTCTACAAGGTCACATAGGTTTGGGGTCCATTCGTGGTTCGCATTCCACTTTTGGAGTATATGGTTTGTGTTGCCCCTATCCCTATGTTTCCCCATTGCATCCTATTGTAACTATACATTGTTTGCACTGTTTTCTAAGACTATAGTGCATATTTTTGCTATTGTGTATATATATCTTGTGTATATTTCCTATCCTCTCACTGAGGGTACACTCTAAGATACTTTGGCATATTGTCATAAAAATAAAGTACCTTTATTTTTAGTATAACTGTGTATTGTGTTTTCTTATGATATTGTGCATATGACACTAAGTGGTACTGTAGTAGCTTCACACGTCTCCTAGTTCAGCCTAAGCTGCTCTGCTAAGCTACCATTATCTATCAGCCTAAGCTGCTAGACACCCTATACACTAATAAGGGATAACTGGGCCTGGTGCAAGGTGCAAGTACCCCTTGGTACTCACTACAAGCCAGTCCAGCCTCCTACACTCATGACATGTTATATGACATCATTGATACATTTTAAATGACATAATTGAAGACAACAATGTGCATGGTTAGGGCATGAGTTATAGGTGCTTCAGCCAAAAAACTATTTTTTTAAATGAAACAGTCCCATGGATCCACGAAAGGAGGGACAGGGCCTCAGGGGACAGCTCAATATTGGTTTTAGGGGCATTGGGGGGCTCCTTTTGACCCCAGGAACCCCATCCTCCAAGGGCCTAAAATTACATTAAGGGGAAGGAAGTGCACTGTCCGGCGTCCACAGGCCCTGGGGACTCCGTCCTCCACGGCTGATAATTACAAAAAAGAGAAGGGAGGATGTGGCCTCCCTCCTTGAGATGTAGATCAGCCAGGGGGAACTTAACCTACCAAGGATTAGTGCAGCTGCAGTGTCCTAGGGTCCCCATCCATCCCCCTGGACACTACAGTTCCCTGCCAGGGAGAGTGTGTAAACTTCCCACACTCTCTCTGTCAGGGAACACAGCTTCGCTATGCCCAGGCGAGAACAGTGGAAAATACTGCTTCCATCTAGGCTGAAGGAAAGTTATTGAGCTAGCCTCTGCCAGGATCACCATGGGTGCTGGCTGGGGAGCAGGCAGGAGCTGTGGGGGTCATTGGGGTTATCACTGCAACCCCCCAACGATTTGACCACATGTAAGTGCCAAAGTAGCCAGCTTAAAAGACACAGTATGTCTCCAGAGTCTTGACTGTTATTTTGGTATTTTGAGCCTACAACAAAGCCAGTAGGTCTGCCTTACTTAAAATGACATTTTATATTACATGACACAACCAGTCATGTATGGCAGCGGGGAGTTAGGAGAAGGCCTGGCCGCTCTCTCCAGGGCAAAGAACCTCAACTTTGCTTCTGCCAGGACGGGAGCAGTGAAAGATGCTGCTTTGAACCAGAAGTAGCAAAGTTATTGAGCCAGCTTCTGCCAGCACCACAATGAATCCTGGCTGGGGAGCCGGCAGGGGCCAGAGGAGCACAGGAGCTCTCCTCGCAGCTCCCAATGATTTGACCACATGTTGGTGCCCCAGGTGGGCACCCACTTTTAACAAAAATGCGGTTTCCTGCCGGCACCCGGTATGGGAACTGGTGGGGAGTTAACATGGACCAGAGAGCTGCCCGCCACTTTTAATACAAATTGTTGGCTCCCACCGGCACCTTGTATGGGTGCTGGTGGGGAGCCAACAGGGACTGCGGCCGCTAGCAGGAGCCCCTATTTTAAAAAGAAAAAAAAAGTGTTGGTACCCTAAGGCACCCAAAAATTACAACAAAAGACTAAAAAATAATAATAAATGAGCAGCAGGAGACGCTCACTTATTATTCACTGCTCCAGCAAGGAGCACCCCATAATGCTGTTTAAAATAATTGTATTTCTTCCTGGTGATGCCCATAAAAAGAGGCAGGGACACCACAAACCATGTTTTAATGTTGTTGGGGTCTGAAGGGAGTTCAGCTGCCCCCGCTAACTCCCCCACCAACATTATAAAGCACAGTACGTCTCCTGTGTCAATGATTTTATGAACACAGGCCAGCTTACCATTTTTTCTAAAGCACACTGAGCTGGAGATGCATGCTCTTCAGCTGGAGTGCAGGACCCTCATAGTTGGTTTTACGGCTGCACTTTGTGGCCTTAAAGAGGTTAAAAAAAAAGACTCAAGCATGTTTTTTTTTTTTTAAACAAATGCTTTATAAACAACCTGAGACATTAACTATTATTAAACATTGCAATGTGTGAATTTATGAAATATACATTTTGAGTTATTGGTGAGTTTTTGACAAAGCCAATAGGTCTGCTTTATCTGACCTTTTGATAAGGCCAATAGGCCCAGCCACTAGTATTTTGAGCCACTGACAAATCCAGTTGGCTTGCTTTACTGTATTGTTACATGACATAGGCAGCCATAGACTGCTTTACTGTATTGTTACAGGACATGGAGGCAGGGGGACGGGCGCAGGGCCTGCCCACAGACCCTGCATCCAATACTCCACCGTGCATGGCTAAAGTCTGCAAACCTTGCAGTGCAATGTTACATACCTCAGATATTATGTCACTTATGACATGTTCTATGACATCATTGGTATATTTACTTTGGGGCACACGTTATAGTTACTTGAGATAACTGTAACTGGTGAATTTCAGCAGTTTTGTTCCATTAAAGTAATATCTTTTAACTGGCGTTTTCACCTAACTAGAACCTTTAACCTTTTTCATATCGAACATATATATTATATATACACACACACACGCTTGTGTGAATGTGTAATCATTGTGCCAGCGTCCTATGGGGTTTGTGGATTTTAAATAATGTATTAACCTACACTTTTTGCCAATTTTCTATCTGAAATCAAATGATACTGGGCATATCCTTTGACCATATGCTGGACACATAGCATATCTGTCAAGTCACCCACATTTGGTCGATGTTACCCTCTTTTTACTCGTAATCACCCACCTAACAAACAAAATGCCTCTATAAAAACTTTAATGGGGTCATCTGAAAAATCTGCCTCCTAGCCACTGAGACAAAAGGTGGTGGGTCACCAGTCACAGTGCATGAGAACTCTTCTCTGTCCAGATGGGGATTAATATTTCAGAAACAGCCAAGTCCTGATCCTTGGTATTCGGGATAGCATACTACAAAACGATGTGCAAAAAAAAACTCCCAAACATTGGCAAAGCTAATAGGTTTTGCCTTTGTTTTTTCTTTTGCATTCTACCTTACTAACAGAATTATAAACATTAGAAAAAAGTTATAATGATTTGTTCTAAATTTGATAAATCATTAATATTTGTTTATGTTGTGATGTAGAACAAATTAATATTCTAGGTATCCAAACTCGTAACTTGTACCTTATCTAATATTGCACTGTATTTGAGTTTAGTAATGTATAGTTAGTAAAGTGTCAATGCACCTGCTACACCATTCAAATCATTTCCTTTTTAACTGCATGGTAACCACAATCGTGACTGCCTGTTTAGTAGTAAAATATAGCAATGTTTAGTGTTTAGAGGAGATATGACAACTTTTGGCCCCGGTGTCACTGCACCTGCTGCACAATTCAAATCATGCCCTTAATGCCTGCGAGATAACTATACATGTGACTGTCTATTTAGAAGTAAAATTTAGTAATAATTTGTGTTTAGTGGGGTTCCTAGAGCTTTTGGGCATGGTGCCACTGCACCTGCTCCACTATTCAAATCATGACCCTAATGCCTGCAAGGTAACTGCACTTATGACAGACTATTGCTAAATTTAACTATTAAACAGGCAGTGTTTAGCGGGGTTCTGACACCTTGGGGCACTGGTGCCAGTGGTCCTGCTGCACCACTAAAACCACGACCCTAATGCTTGAAAGATAACTTTACTTATGACTGCGTGTTTAGCAGTAACATATTGCAATATTTGGTGCTTAGAGGAGTTATGACAACTTTTGGCTCCAGTGCCACTGCACCTGCTGCACCATTCAAGTCATGACCCTAGTGCCTGCAAGATAACTGCACTTGTGACTGCCTTTTACTAAGTCACTGAGAGAATAACAATTTGAAATAAAAGTTGCTCAATTATACAAATGACTTGACTTTTCTTTAGAAATGAGTGAGTGGTAATTTAAGAAATGAACAGACAAATAATTTTAATATTTACAACTGTTATTCATCAGAAATGTAATTCTTAAGTAAAAAAAACAACAACAAAAAATTAGTATGCCCACGTGTTGCTTGCTTTACATCTGCACTCCATTGCAAGATGGCTGACATGTTTACACACATTTCCACACGAATTGACTTGCGTTCAATAATCTTTTCGCATATAAACAATAACAAATAACAAAAACGGAAGGTGTACTTCGGCCACACTCCACGTGACGGCAAAAGCAGAAAAGAAAGCAGAACAGAAGAGCAGGCAGGGACCTGCAGGTCATTAAAAAGAATGTAAGTTGGGGGGGACATTTGAATGACCAAACGGGAAGTTCAGGTAAGTAAAGGGGGAAGAAGGGGCGGGTTCTAAGTCCCTTTTAAGAACTTTTTTTTTAGTAACATAAGACTTCGCAAGCACAACACAAGCGTTGTGCAGGCGAATCCTAATGATTAATCTAAAAGTTACATTATGAGTTAGTTTTTTATTTATGTTGTTATGCCTAGAGTGTTAAGTCGTGTATTGTATCACCATGGTGCCATGCCGCTGTGAGTTCTGGACAGCATAGTTCTGTCAGATCCAGCCTCCATTCTGCTAGGCTGGAGATGGCAGACAGAGACATGGAGTGCTGGTATCTGGTTCTGAATAAACTCAATGTTATTTCAGGACTCGAGTCTCTTCCTCTTTTCCTGGAAGATATTACAGTTGAATGGTTTTTATGATAGTTGTTTTTTTGTGTAACAGCGTACACTGGTTTGATGCATAGAGTATTTTTTAAAGGGCAATCTCCCCACAGCAGATTTATGGTTAGTTGAAATTAAACAATTATCACAACTCTGGGTGCGTTTTATTAACTTCTGTGGCGTGATGGTGCAAACCAAAACTGACTGGTGTAATGATTTAACATCAGTTGTGTGGGCTAGTAAGATGAAAATGAAGACCGACGAATGCTGTTACTCTACTCCTGCTTTTTCGTGATGACTGAGAAAATATAATGTGCTTTTCAGAAACACTCTTTTCTGTCTGTACAAGAGTTGGCAATAGTGCTGTTCTCAACCAATCCTTCTAGCTTACTGCGGGGCCAAAACTTAACTGAATGTAATAAAGCCAGAAAGGACATCAAAAAAATGCTTTGTCTCGCTGAATCGAGCAACGTACTGAAACACTGGAAAGCGACCCAGCCACTTTCACTCAACAGGCCAAGTGGTTGATTAAAATCTTCCTGTTCTGTTCAATAACATTTGCTTGTTTTCTGTGGACAGTCAACAAGAATGCTTCCATCCCAAACAAACCTGGAAGGCACAATTAAACAAATACAATTCAAGGAGTAAAAACCTTATTTAAGTACTGTCTGAGATGACATTTCAGAGAAAAAAAATTAGGAAGGCTAACACATGAAAAATCAAATTGTTATTAACACTGCCTATAATAATGGGAGGCACCTTGAAGTGGATGGGGTGCAGAAGCGATAGGAAAATATTGATAACATCTATTTTGTGATTTATTTTGACAATAACACGTTGACTGACACCAACTTCTGATGTCTCTTCTAGATAAAGAGAACTTCTGCCTAGTAACAGGGAGGGATTACTTTACAAGAGGTACCCAAAGAAGACTGGAGAAGTTATAAAGGAAAAACTAATGGAATGCCTACCAGATGGAGGTCCCTCGCAATGCATCGAAATTGGATACTTTCAGTCTGGTTGCCTGGTGACTTTTTTCTACCCTGGCACTTGGGGCCTTATTATGATTTTGGCGGGTGGAAAAGCCTGTCCGCCGGAATCCCGATGGGTAGGTTGCTGCCACTGTGGCATCCTCCCCACCGGGCTCCTTACAAGTTTCCCGCTGGGCCAGCGAGCAGAAACCCAAGTTTCTCTGGCTCGTAATAGAGCCGGTGGCAATGCTGTAGTGCGCAGAGTGCACCAGCACCTACGCATTGTTCACTGTCTGCAAAGCAGACAGTGAACACTGTGATGTGCTGGCCAGGGGGGCCTCTGCACTGCCCATGTCAAGTGCATGGGCAGTGAAGGGGCCCCTCTGGACCCCCTGCACCTGTTCTCTGCCAGCCTTTTTATGGCGTTGAAACCATCATGAAATTGCTGGCGGAGAACTAAGATGTAATCCCCAGGGCAGCACTGGTTGCAGTGTTGCCCTGGCAGATTAGGACCATCATGACCACCAGACCGCCGGGACGACTGATCCTGCCGATGGTCGACTGCAGCGCAATTGCCGTGGTCATAATGTGGCGTTCAGACCACTGCATTTGGTGGTGGTCCATACGCCACTGCGTGTCTGGCAGTCAAAAGAGACAGACAAGAGACTCGTAATGAGGCCCTTAATCTTTAGGGTCTTGAGTTGGTACATATCAGTTCTGCATTTCCTAATGGACATTTTACCATAGTTTTCCTGTTTGCCATAACTTTATTGACTACTCATAAACAGGCACACAGTACTGCCAATCAGGCTATATGTGACATGGATCAAAGACACCTGCAGAATAAAAACCTTTGCTCCTCACTGGCACACCTCCTGATTATCCTACTTACAATATAAAAGAGGTTTTTAATCAGTGGAAATCTCTCCCATAAGGATGGTAGTCACAATGACATAAGAAGCCATGTTTCACTTCTTTTTGCAACGATTCATGGATAAACAGAGCTGAACGACTGGAGAGGCATGTTCCCGACATCATGCACGCCATTCTCTTTTAAGCTGAGTGCACCGTCCTGTCAACAAATTCCTGTCACATGAGCAGGTAAGACAATACACCACATAGTTGGAATTGCAATTCAACAGCATAGTGATGAATTTCTTCCTCCGTTTCCTTAGCACTTCATAATCTTTGGCTTTTGTACTCTGTTTAGTGCTTTGCAGCGACTGCAGGGAAAATATCTTGTGGTCCTAGGTTTCTCTTTCTTGCTGTAACAATAGTGGCTATGGACCAACAAATCCTTCAGAGAGGTGCTCTTCCTACAGGTCACCCGTGGTGCGGATGGCAGGCTAGGGCCTATCACATGGTTGGTCTGTAAAACCTTCCAATTATTCTTGAGACTGTTGTAAAGATGTGTGTAATCAGCCGAATCATCTGTGATCAGCCTTACCAAATCATCCTCATGCTCTCCACCAATAGGATGCTGCAATAATAGCTGTTGCTTATCAACAGACTACACCTCTGCTGCTTGACAAAGTACCCCTCTGCGATAACCTCTTTGCTCAAACCTAATCAGAGCATCTTTTTCTGCCTGTGTTTATTAGCTTTGTGAAGAATAATTATGCTTAATATGCAGCTACTCAACGTACGGTATACTTCTAATCAGGCTATGAGAGTGCAGAATAGAATTGCCCGCTGTTGGCTAGTGATAAAGCGTTGTATGTAACTTATCCTCCCATACATAGAGTAGTAGATCCAAGAAAGGTACCAATGTCTCACTGATCCGGCTAGTGAAATGGATATGCAGGGTATTGTGATTTTAGCTCTCAATGTACCCCTCAGCTAACTCCCCTCCATACTATAATGAGATCATCAATATTTTGTACCCAAAGGACAACATTCTTCACCAAAGGATCTTTTTCCCCTGCCCAGGACATGTTCTTATCCCATCAACCAACATAAGATTGGCAAAGCGGTGGATGAACCACATGCCCATAGCGGTCCCCTGTCACTGTTGACACAGCTGTCCTGCTAAGAGAAATATGTTGTGATTCAAACAGGAAGAGATCAGTCCAAAAATCGTAGGATTATGTTCCAGATACTTAAGTGGTTAACTCTTCAAGTAAAATTCCACTACCCTCAGACCCTGCTCATGTGAAATGCAAGTGCATAGGCTTGTTATGTCTAGAGTTATCCACAGAAAATTATCTTCCCATTGGATACCGCCAATTACTCTCATAAAATCCGCTGTGTCCTTTATATAGGAATTTAAGTCCTTGACAAAAGGAAACAGGAGAAAAAATGAACAAATATTGAATTGTTTACAAGAGGCTTCCCTTTGACAACCAAATCGGATGCCCTAGTGGGACCTCCGCATTCTTTTGGATCTTAGGTAGATGATACAAATTTGGAACGCATGGATGTTCAGCTCTGAGAAACTAGCTTTCTTCATGATCCAGAGTTCCCAGATTACTCCAACTCTCCAAAAGGTCATAAAAGTCTAGAATACTCCTCAAATATTGTTCCCTTGTAATAAGTTGATAACAAGTCCTGTCCCCAAATTGTCTTGAAGCATCTCTAATGTGTTGTTCTCCTGTCTGCAGGACAATGTTTCCCTTTGTCTGACAGTTTACTTACCATTGTAGAGTCATTCTCGAGACACAATACTGCTTGCCACTGCCCTTTAACCAAATTGAATTTAGATTTCCTCTGATCATCGCTATTCTGGCTTCTAAATGTTTTACAGGCCTCTTATACCTGCCTCATGGGAAACAATCAATGGGGTCATATGGATTCTCAAGGATAAACCGAGATCTGACATTGAAGTAACTTCTCCCACTGCACTGTACAATTCCAACTTTGCCATTTCCATAGACGAAGTGTATTTTGTTTTTGAAAATAAATTTGGCGCTGTTCAACGAATCTTCACAAAATATCCAAAAGTAGTTTACTAGTCAGTTCGGCGGTTGTTTGGAAAGTTTTGGGGCGATTTGTCAAGCGGGCCGAGAAAAGGGGAAGGCCCAAAAATACATGGTTTCCCCATGCAATTGCTCATTGGGATTTTAGACATGACTACAGTCCGAACTGCTGAACAGAATTACCCCAAATTTAACAGAAAGGTAGATCTTGGTCCAGAAAGAGCCCTTTTTAGGTTTTGCCTGTACAGCGCACGCTTGCAAAGTCTTTTGTTAATTAAAAAAAAAAAATCTTAAACGGGGCTTAGAACCTACCCCATAGTTATCTATATCCACCACAAGGTGGCTCCCACATCACTTAACCTTGTATTGGTTGGCTTCCACGTGGCTACCTCCTCACTTACCATTGGCTGGCTTGCAAATCACTCTGCTGGTCGGCACAACCTTTTTGGTCCTGCAGTGGAGCCTGGATCAAGTACTGCTTTCGGTACCCAGCAACAAAGTGCCTGCAAAGTTACTTTTTTATTTTATTTTGAGATGAAGAACTCAATAGATTGCATTGTTTTGCAGGATATCTTTACACCCGCATTTGTTAATGGACCACTTTTTTTCTCCGTTCTACCCCACTTTCGGCTTCTCCAGCCTCGCAGGTACTAAAAAGGAAAAAAAAAGAAAAACTCTGTGATATCTAAAGGGAACTTAAACCAGGGGCTCGATAAACTAATTTGCATCACCAGGGATACACTGCGGCCATGCTAGGCAGGAAGATTAAAAGGAAGGTCCTAAAGGAAAAATAAAATAATTTCCGGTCCTTGTTTTTAGACTGTGTAAATGCACGTCTTAGTTTAAAGAGAGAGACTGTTGAACACCAAGGCTAGGTTTTTATTTTATTTATTTTTGTTACAATTTATATAGCGTAATCACGACCTGAAGGTTTCTGAGCGCTTTACATGAGCTCCAATTACAGTGCAAAAGGACAAATTAATGTTTTTTGATAGGCACAGGGAGCTTAAGTAATTTGTCCAGAATAACAGGATGTTGAGCCGATGCAGAGACTCAAATCTGGTTCCCAGCTCCAAAGTCGGCAGCTCTGGTCATTACGCCACAAACTCTCCATCACTGCTATAGTTGGAGACTGGGAAACCAGGATCGGGTGTCGGAGTCGGCTCAGCAACCTATGTTTCTGGCCACATCAATCAGTCTCCCAGTGTGTGAAAAATGAATGTGTCCTTGTATAATGTAACTGTTGCTACTGTAAAGTGCTCCAAAACCTTCAGGTCACATTTGCGCTCTATAATTTTTTTTTAATCTCCACGTGCTTAAAGCAAAAATAATATTACCTTCTTCATGTATGTATTTGCCAGGCTAACATATTCTCTCCACTTTGTCAAACTGCCACGTATACCTCTCTTAATGTGAACCCGCCATGTACCTCTCGCTGCAGCTACATGTTTGCACCAGCCACAACCACTAACGCCAGACCCACACTTACAACCTATTATATTAGCACGGTTATGCCTACTCCAACCACTGAGGTGGTATCCGTATGCAGCACCCACAGACGTGCAAGAGCGACCTTGCAGCGCTCTACTTTCTGAACATTGCACTATTCGAAGAAAGTTCAAAGAATGCAAAGAAAAAATAATAAATCAGAGCAATCTCACAATAAAATAGGTTGAACAGAGACTCAAAGAAACAAAGAAAAAATAAAGAGATACACATTTTTTTTAAATATATTATGATGGGTTCAGGGTAGTGCAATGGCATTTAGAATAAAATTATATTTAGGCATGTTTTTACGTAGTGCTACTTAAAGCTCCAAGACTCTCCCACTGACTGACAATAGTAAAATACAGGCAGCTGATTTTGTCAGTGTACTATGCTTGGATATGCACAGCACAGCCCACCATTCTTCCCAATCCTAAATATCTACTCTTATTCCATATCACTTGTTTATTACAAAGTGACAACCTTAAAATGCACGTGGTATGTGTTAATTCACTAACTCTGCACTCTTAGCCACTAAAAACCATCATGTGCCATAAATTAAACATCATGAGAGGAGGGGTGATGTCAGCAGAAAACTGACACCTTGGATCAGTGGGAGAGATGGTAGGCAAGCAAAAGGGAGAGTGACAGCATGAGTGAAAAAAAACCTGTGAAAAGTTCAAACATTGAAAGAATACTTGAAATTGTCAAGTTCTCTGACTGGCATTACATACTTTGTATTAAAGTTTTTCATCTCCCACTTATATATCTCAAGTCCACTTGTGTGTGGGTGTCTATATACATGGAGAGAGAGAGGGAGAAAGAGAGCGAGAATCATCCAGTTTTGGGGAAAATGAAGAAATCTAAATAAAAAAATCAGTTGTCTCATTTATAAGCAACTCAATAGACAAATAGTTCCTGCAAAATTGCACTCTTGAAGTACTCCCAAAAGCTAACGGGAAGAATCAATGATGTGGCGGTAGCGTAGGCTCATAAATCTTAATATTCAGTAGTGCGGCGTGCACTCACACAACCCAATTAAGAACAAGCCCTGGCAAAGGCAAAAGGTTACGACTATACAAAATCTATTGGCTTTGTCAATGTTTTTTTACATGTCGCACAGCAGCTGAACTGCTGTGCGACATGGCTTAAAATGTTTTTTAAAAAGCGATATGACACAGCCACCATTATCCATGTCATAGTGCCTTTATTTTTTTAACTTTAAGTTATACTGCACAGCAGATCAATTGTTCTGCAATATGTAAAAATAAAATTGACAAGTCAAAGGACTTTGCACAGGCAAGACCTATTGGCTTTGCCAATGCCTCTTGTAATTTGGCATAAATCTGTTCAGTGGTTTTGGAGTTATTCCACAAGAAGCATATTGGCACACAAAGTAGATTTGTTCAGTGCCAGGAACTACTGTGGCAATCAGTGGCGTAACGAACCTGGGGGCTGGGGGCCCGGCAAAAACATGGAGGGCCCCCCCTCCAGACTCACTGGGCAGGGGCTGTGCTGAGGGGGCCCCTTTGAAGGAGGCTGTGGGGCCTTTGTTATGCCACTGGTGGCAATGTGTGCTTTTTGAGACCAAAAACATTTTTTTTCTTTTTGCCAGTGTTTGTTACTGTGGTGAGGGCCTGGCAGCTCCCACAACAATAGAGTCTTACAAAAGCTATGTGAAAATAAGAAACGCATTGACAAAACTAAAAGGCTCACAACAGAATGTTGGATTGGTTGGCTTTGCCAGTGCTTGTTTATTTTCATGCTTCCCAAAATCGTGGTGAAAATGGTTACACAGATTTTTCCATTAGGAATATATTTGGAAATACTAGCATGCATCAACACATTTAACTAAGTGACGCTTCAAAGATATAACAGCAAAAATGTCATGCTTGCATTTATTTCTGAACATTTTATTTTGAAAACAAAGAATCATAACTCTTGCTTACAAGCTTCTGCAAACATTTCCATCAAACCAGAGAGTATTCTGGGAGCATTATACTTAGTCTCATATTGTTAAACTTTTCAAACATGTGTGTACACTTTTTTTTTTTTTTTTTTACTGGAATCACTGCCAGTGGTGCACTGTGACCTTAAAACGTTTTCAGTGCTCACCCTAATAATGAAGGCTTTTCATTAATGAACCATAAATACAAGTTCGAACAGCATTAACAAATGGGCACACATTACCTCAACTGCAGACAATTCCCTTCTCTGTAAACTTGCAGCCAAAGTGTTTGTGCTGCAGGGGGTTGGGTCTACTTGTCCCAAGGACAAAATAAAAATACCCTAAACAATATGTCCCGTGCTTCGGGCGATAGGAATTCCACATCCCTGCCCCTCCCTCAAAAATTAAGCATTGGGCCCCAAGGAATGGGGTCCCCTGGGCTAATTATGGACTGGGGATGAGGGCTATGTGCCTACCTCTGTCCCCTACAAAATGTGGTGGGCCCCAGGGGATGGGGTCACAGGGGCCAAAATTGGCATGGGGATGGAGGCTGCGTAACCCCTCCCTGGCATGGGAACGAAGGCAGTGTGCAGCACGGGGTTGGGTGACTGCGATTACAGTGGAGTTATAGTTAGGAAATAGAAATTTTTAAAAAACATTGGAAATTCACACAAAAAAAACAAAGGTTAGAGGCATGTTATAGCTAGGTTATAGTTAGGTTCAGATTGTACATGTACAAAACCATAGAAATTCAGCAGTTATAGTTATACTTATCTCAAGAAATTATATGAGTTATAGTTTCTTGAGATAAGTATATCTGCTGACTTTCTATGGTTTTGTGCATGTAAAATCTGAACTGAACGTAGGCAGCGCATGGTAAGGACGCAAGTTATAGTTAGCGCTAACTATAACTGAACAATTTCTTTTGCTTGTTTTTTGGTGTTCAAAACGTTAATGCTGTCATTGACAAATTTACCTAACTATAAAATTTTACTTTAACCTGTGTTTTTTCAGTGAATTTCTATTTTTTTTTTTTTTTTTTAAGTAAAGTAATACTTAATTACCATACATAAATGCAACAATTCTATATGTAAATGCAATGAGGGGAGTTATTCTTGAATGCAAAGATTTATAATGTGTTCAATACCTCTCTACACAGCTATAATGCATTAGGAGTACATGAGTTTTGTAAACACTAACACCTATTAACAGGACCCACGCTCTACAAATTTAGGTAGAAATGTATTACAGTAGATACCTACCACTATGTAAACTGTAACACAAACTAGCACACTAACTGGATGATGTAATCAGTGATGACCTCAATGATGGCATCTGAGATGTCATGAGTGATGTCATAAAATGTCATGAGTGATTTTAACACTGCATTTTTGGTGCCACTTTCCACCTTATACTCTGGTCTATTTGAAAAATGATCTTGTAAAACCAGCTCATACTTAGACTGTCTCTATTTGCAATTAAAGTTTTTTAAGCTCACTTTTACACAACCACTGTTCAAAACGTTTTGCATAATCTTACATGTCCATGTTTTCACAGGCTTAACACACTAACTCTCCAACATCCTTCTCTTCATGGCTATCAATTATCTCCTATTATTTATGTTAGTTTTGGTTATTTACAAATGTGATATAAATGATATTTATACTTTGGATGCTATTCTGTTTGATGGTAAGTTGACAAAAGGTCCAAAGTCATAAAGAGATCAGAACCCACTAACATGGCCCCATCTCACCAATGCCAGTTAAAGGATGCTTGTCCTTAACTTTCCACACATATTTAATGTTGATAGATCAATGAACAATCTTATCATGCCTGTAAGTTTTCAAGCAACTCACGGTACAGCATTCCATCTTCTGGTTTCCCCCTCAATAGTTATAACATATTGGACACTTTCTGCAATTCTAACATATTAGCTTTCTCAGACAAGTAGGAACAGAAACATTACGGACTTTCGGTGTAACCGGTACTCTCTAATTTTACAAACAAATTTAGAAACATGCCGTCTCTTGTAAAATCTCAAAGACCCATCTTTCTCCCATTTCTAATGT